>NW_023411927.1:0-16338 GCF_903995425.1 Onychomys torridus | reverse complement strand
TCAGAGGGAATCTGGGCATATTCCTAAGCAGACTACGTTAACAAACCATTTCTGAATACCGTCACAATGTAATAGTAGAGACACTTAGGGGAATTCTTACATAAAAATCAGGGGAAGCCATATATACATTATAAAATGATAGAAACAAATGCCTCTGTGATGTTCATTTTGTACCCCAAAGTCTTAGCTGAAAGTCTAGTAAGTGATACACTGAACAAAGATTGTTCTCAGGCATTTGAGACCTGTCAATCTTAATGTTCAGTCTGAAAGATAAGTATACCAATACCACAATTCTCACAAAGACAGAGAAGAGAAATGCAGAAATCATCATTAAAAAGTCACTTAACAGCATTGTGTACTGTGCTGTTAGATGAATGGTTATGATGGGCTTCATTAACCTCAAAATAAAGCTGCTTTTGCCTCTGAGCAGGCTGGCTTGGCAGGGGGCCACAGCTGCTTCCCTGCAAGACAATGAGGAGGTAATTTTAACTATCCCTGGCATCTGTCTGTCTGAGGGCTGTGAGCTCACTGTAAATAATTCCATTCTTTACTTTTTCTAACTTGAAAAGAATTATTCATATGATGGTTTGTCTGTTCACAGTACCCAAGGAGGCCAGAAAAAGGCAGGAGGTGTCTGGAACCAGAGTTAGAGCAAATGGTTTCCTACCTTGTGGGTTCTATAAATGGAGCCTGGGTCCTCTGTATCAAAAGCCAGTGCATTTATTGCTGAGCCATCTATTTAGTCCCTTTTTATTAAAAATGTTTCCCATAACTTGTTAATTAAGAGACATTACTTCTGTACACTTGAACGCATTGGCACAGGAGATCACTTCCTCAATATAATACCAGCAGTACACTGAGCACAAAAATTAATAAATGGGACCTCATGAAACTGAGAAGATTTAGTAGGGCAAAAGACATGGTCAATAAGACAAAAAGACAGCCTACAGAATGGGAAAAGACCTTCACCAACCCCGCATCAGACAGAGGACTAATCTCCAGAGTATATACAGAACTGAAGAAACTAGATATCAAAATACTGAACAATCCAATTAAAATATGGGCTAAAGAACTAAACAGAGAATTCTCAAAAGAAAAATCACAAATGGCTGAAAGACACTTAAAGAAATGCACAACATCCTCAATCATCAGAGAAATACCAATCAAAATGACTCTGAGATTGCACCTTACACAGGTCAGAATGGCTATGATCATAAACACTAATGACAGTCTATGTTGGAGAGGATGTGGAGCAAAGGGAACACTCCTCCATTGTGGGTGGGAATGCAAACTTGTACAACCACTTTGGAAATCAATATGGCAGTTTCTCAGAAAATTGGAAATCAATCTACCTCAAGACCCAGCCATACCACTCTTGGGCATATACCCAAGTGATGCTCAGTCATACCACAAAGATACGTGCTCAACTATGTAAATAGCAGCACTATTTGTAGTAGCTAGAACCTGGAAACAATCTAGATGCCTGTCAACTGAAGAATGGATTAAGAAAATGAGGTACATGTACATAATGGAGAACAACCCAGCAGAGAAAAACAATGACATCATGAGGTTTGCAGGCAAATGAATGGAACTTGGAAATATCATCCTGAGGGAGGTAAGCCAAATCCAGAAGGACAAACATGGGATGTAATCACTCATTAGTAGATTCTAGATATTAAGCAAAGAACAACCAGACTGCAACCCACAGAACAAGGGAGGCTATATAGCAGGGAGGAACCTAGGATGACTGTGGTTTACAAAATGGTTTGGTTTTATTCAATTTCTGGGGAAGCCTCAAAGAAATTTTTCATTCTTAGTATAAGAATTTATACTGTATCAAGCTGATAATAGAAAATAAATTTTAAAAATTAACATTAAAAATATTACTTCTCTTTTCCCTTTTATTTCTTGATTTACTACCTTTCCAAACCACTTCTAAACTCTTCCTTATTAAGTGTGGGTGAATCAGTATGCTGAAATATATGAATACAACATGCTGCATCCATTGATGTTGATTGTACACATATGGATAATTGGCTGACCATGTTATATTGGACGATTCATTAGGGAGCTATTTCCTGCCTTATTCTCTCAAATGGAGGAGAATTGTACTTTTTAATCAGCACCAGTTGTCTGACACTGACTAGGCTACCCTGGACAGGAAACATGATCAAGAGTAGAAAACTTAGGGTAGAATATGCCTTACCTGTTAAGAGCAATGAAGATTCTTTCAGAGCATCCTTCTTCCATTCCCAGTTCATATAAAAGTCACTAATATATATCTCCAGTATCAGGGATTCTGACATAATCTCCTGTCCTCCCTGGCCACCATAAGAAGAGGAGACTTAGTCCATAAAGATTATATTGAAAGCCGTGTGTGGTAGTACATTCTTTTAGTACCAGCAATCTGGACTCAGACACAGGAAGATCTCAGTAACTTTTGAGGCATATGCTACAGAGTCTATACACACAAACACACACAGACACAGACACACACACACACACACACACACACACACACTGAAAATGAACAAAACTGAATAACCTAAAGGAATAGGAGCATTGTTGAATAGGGACAATAGAATACCGATTAAAGTAATTTCAAGTTCCAAGTGCCCATGGAACCACGTTCAAAAAAAGTTTGGCCAACAGGCAAGCACATGGCATTAATTTTAGCCACTGTGTCAAACTAAATATTTGACTGAGTCAAAACTTGAAGAAATGTTCAGCATTCTTAGCTATCGTGATATTTTATTGGTACTGAAATGTGATTTTATTTGTATATTAATGAAGTTGCCTTGCTAAAACAAGCCTAGCAGAAGCTGGCGGTAATGGTGCAAGAGTTTAATCCAAGCACTTGGAAGGCAGAGCTAGGCAGGATCTCAGTGTGTTCAAGGGTACAGCCAGCATGGCGACACACACTTTAATACCAACCATAGAAGACCTGGAGGTCTGTACAGACAGGCAGTGATAAGGAGGTCATGTGGCTGGGTTTACAACCAATGAGAAGGCAGAACAGAAAGCCTATATAAAAGACAGGAAATAGAAAGTAGGTCTCTGGCAGAGAGGAAAGACAGAGCAGCAGTGAAGGGTAAGGTTTTCAGCTCTCAGCTATTGCTCTGACCTCTTGGATTTTAACTCTGCAATTGGCTCTGTGTTTCTTATTTAACAAGATGGTTACATCTTCACTTAGCCATTAAGGAAATGCATATTAAAAATCCTTTGAGATTTCTTCTAATGTCTGTCAGAATAGGATGATGAATAAATAACACAAGTGACAGCTAGTGCTGGCAAGGACATGGAGCAAGGGGAGTCACTGCTTTGACAAGTGCAAATTTGTACAGCCACTGTGGAAATCCATAAGCAATCCTCAGAAAATGGGAGTCAATCTACATCAAGATCCAGCTTGGGCATATACCCAAATGATGCTCCTCCACCCTACCACAAGGACAACTGCTCAACTAGGTTGATAGTGGCTTTCTTTATAATAGCCAGAAAGTATTATTTCTGTGAGAGATTTTGCTGATTGATGATTGAAATGAGAAGGCTCCTCTACCTACAGTAGCAGGAATGGCTATTCCACCTAGGGTGACAATAACCCTATGGAAGGGGGCCTGGGCTAGAAAGGGAGCTAACTGAGCATGAGACAGTGACTAGGCAAGAGAGAAGGCCAGGAAGCAATCTTTGCCCATGGGTTTTGCTTTCATTTGTTAGCTTGAGTTTTTATCCAAAGCTCCCAAAATGATGGAGTGTGATCTGACACAATCAGCCAAATAAACTCATTCATTGCCTGATGTTTTTGGTTAGAGGCTTTAATCATAGCAGGACAAAAGCAAGTTAGAACAAAAAATGGAGCACCAACAGTGGTTTTGATGCTAGGTAGAACTTTAGTGTAGTAAGCACAAACCCCAATTACGGGGGAGGAATAATCACTCTTGATTCAGACTTAATATAACACTCATTTATTCACACAGTAAGATTACAAGCAATATTTATCCCATCTTCCAAATGGAAGTGGTAGTACCTTTCGGGGTGTACAGTTCAAGACTTGCTACATCTGTTCCTCTGGATCTTGATTCAGCCTACCTCTGGTCAGCCACGTCTGCACTGAGGACAGGATCTCACCTCTCTGGCAGACGACAGTCCTCTTATGAGAGGGTCTGACGAGCTCTTTTGGTTGGGTCTGAGGCTTCTTCTTTTATATCCCTTTCTGCCTAGGTTTCTAGTCTTATCCCTACTTCTATGCATAGCTTATAGGTTATCACCACCCCATTTGTGGCTCACTTATGTCATTCTATTACTTATCACTCCTGACCAGGGTTGTTCACCCGAGGTCCTACATGTTCCTTACACTGAGAATGTTATTTTTGGAAGAATGTGGCAGATATCAGGACCTTAGTTTGCAAAAACCATAGAAAGTTGCACACAGAACATTATTGACCCATCGTGTATGACCAGGAAGATGGGAATGTTAAGAGTAATGGCAGAAGTGGAGATTGAGCCTATAGGATTTCAGTCAAAAACAGACTCAATAAAAATTAGGCTAACAGTCATTTGTGTGGTATTTTGGCTCCAAATTCTTTCTTATTCTGTCAATGTCCAGGATATTCATTAATGCAGAATTAAGAAATAATGTGCTAGTTTCTTAAATGGAATAGTGAATCTGTTGGAGGGTTATTATGGATGACTCAGTCAGGTCAACAATGGAAGAAAACAAGTGGGGCATTATTGAGAGCCACTGGCAGTGAAAGTCCATGACCATATACAGCAGTGACAACTAGTGTTCAGAAGGTCAACCTATCAGAACTAAGGGTTCTGTTAGAGGAAACCATCATGCAAGGTGTCATGGAATTACTGTCTTTTGAATGAACTGGCTGTCTCTTTTTGTAAACTTCTTGTGCAGTAACAGGTTTGAATCTCCCCATTTACCATGCATCTCCATGTGACGCATACATGTAACCTCACAATTGCATCTCAATCTTGGCTACAACTTTCCCTATATATTTGGGGTAATTGGACAACTGTCCCCAGCTGTGTTTATTTATCATTAACATATATCTGGCTAGGGCAAAAGTAATTCAACAAACATACCTTTGTCCAAGGACAAAACTGCTCATAGACAAACATTAGCTCATCTCACTATAGATAGAGAAAAGAACAAAAAACAATTAAATCTTCAATCCCTTCTCTTCACCCTGGATCATTTACAGAAGACCCTAACTTCAGACATTTACTACTCACATTCCTGGGTGATGGTTTAGCCGTTTTCTATATACTGAGTTAAGGCAGGAGCTTCCCACTGGCTGAAGGAGATTGCCTCCAGGCCAGGCAGGCAATAGGTGCCAAGCTTCTTTCTTGTGCAAGTTAAGTTTTTAATTCCTCCTCAGCCAGGTGATATTCCTAGATTTTCTTGTCAGCAATTACTCTGAGTGTAAGAGTTTCACTAACCAAATGCTACACGCTCTGACATAGGTTGCTTAGCCACCTAACATTTGTCCCCTTCCCTATCAGAAAGCAGCTGAAGCTGGGATGAGTGGGAAAACTGGCAACAAAGACAGTTTACTTTCTTGTGACTTCTTGTGACTTTTAATTGCCTAACATTCTACCTAGCCATATCTAGATTATAGTTTGAGCACACAAATTTCCTAATTGATCTTAGCCTTTAGTTGACTCTACCAGAGAACTCCCCTTTAGTCATTCCCCTTTTGGGTTGTAATTAGAATCTGATAATTAATCGCTTTATGTGTGAGTCCTTATCACCTCTCTCTGAGACCCTGGAAACGTCAAGCCTCACATTGCTTTACCAAAGAATTACTGTGTGGGTATATATACTGGTTCTCTGAGAGCACTGGGAGAACTGATGGAGAAGAAGAAAGATGAGGACGGAGGTGGAAAGAGCTAGGTAGAATGATGAGAGAACAGCAGGAGGGACCAAGAGGGGATAAGGAAGAGAGCAGACAAGAAACGGTACAGATAGAATCACCATACAAGTATAAAATGAGTGCACTAAAGAACTCAGTGTGCTTAGCTTCATTGAATATCCCTCAGATTAGAATCTTCAGCTGGTTGGTAGACTCTTCCCACAGACCCTGGCAGCAAACAACACAGGCTGGACCTCTTATTGTTTGTGTTAGGGCAGAAACAATTGAAAATGAAAAGGTAGTTTCAGAGGGCAGTGAAGTGCTATAACAGGCAAGGGTCTTCAAGGACCTTATGACCATTATACAGAAAATGGAAGCCCTAGGGGTAAAGGAAAGTGCTTTGCCCTCAGCAGGTGTCTCTGAACCTCCTGTGTCTCTGCTCTGAGGTCAGAATGAAACTTCCTGTTTTCTCTTTATAGGATCATATGCTTTGGATTCCATTTCCCAGGATGCCTTTCTCTGTAGTGGTCGTCCATTCCAAACTACATTTCCCAGCATGCCTCTCGGGCTGTTCCCCAGGATGCCTCTGATGACACTTTCAGTATGGTTGGATTGCATTCCCCAGGATTCCCTTTCAGTACATTAGAATGGTTTTAGAAACTGCATTTCCCATCATGCCTCTCGGGCCTTTCCCCAGGATGCCTTTGATGACACCATCACTGTGGATTGGACTCCATTTCCCAGGATTCCATTTCAGTACATTAGAATGGTTCTAGAACCTGCATTTCCCATCATGCCCCTTGGATGGTTTCCTAGGATCCCTTTCCCTAGAGCATTGCCACATGTTGGACTCCATTTCCCAGGATGCCTTTCTCAGTATTAGTTTTGTATTCCAAACATCAATTCCCATCAGGACCCTCCGGTCATTTCCCAGGATGCCTTTCACTACAGCATCTTTTGGAGTTCATTTCCCAGGATGCCTTTCTGTATAGCACCATGAAATTAAGGACGTCATTTCCCAGCATGCCTTTCTCTGTAGCATCAGTATATTATTTACATGAATATTCATAATGCCTTTCTCTATAGAATCACTGTTTGGACCTCATTTCCCAGGATGCCTGACTCTGTATCCTCACTACCTCGTGGACTTCATTTCCCAGGATGCCTTTCTCTACAGCGTCATACTGTGTTCTACTTCAGTTTCCAGGATGCCTTGCTCCACGGCAACATTTAGGGTTAGGGTTAAAGGTTAGGGATTGGTTTGTGGTTAGATTAAGTGTTTGGGTTAAGTCTTTGGGGTTTTCTTTAGCTTTAGGGTGTCACGGTTAGGGTTCAGGCTTGGTTGTGTTTAGGGAGTCAGGGTCAGGGTTAGGGTCAGGGACAGGCTCAGGTTCAGGGTTAGGGTCAGGGTCAGGGTCGGGGTTAGGGTTAGGGTTAGGGTCAGTGTCTGGGTCAGGGTTGGGTTTGAGGTTAGGGTTAGTGTCAGTGTCAGGTTTGGGGTTATGGTTAGGGTCAGGGTCAGTGTTAGGGTCAGGGTCAGGTTCAGGGTCTGGTTCGGGGTTAGGGTCATTGTCAGGGTCAGGGTTGGTGTTAGAGTTAGGGTTAGGGTTTGGGGTTAGGGTTAGTGTCAAGGTCAGGGTCGGGTTTGGGGTCAGGGTTACGGTCTGTGTTAGGGTCAAGGTCAGGGTCAGGTTTGGGGTTAGGATTACGGTCTGGGTTAAGGTTAGGGTCATTGTCAGGGTCAGGGTTAGGTTTAGTATTGGGGTTTAATGGTAGGGTCATGGTTGGGTTCGGGGTGAGGATTGCGGTCTGGGTTAGTGGCAGGGTTTAGGTAAGTGGTTAGTTACGGGCATTCTTTGCCCTCAGCAGGCGTCTCTGACCCTCATCACGTGTCCTGTGGCCTCCATTCCTGGGTCAGAAGGAAACTTCCTGTTCCCTCTGTATAACATCAGCATGTTTGGACTCCATCACTACGTGTGGAACTACATTTCCCATCATGCTTCTCAGGTCTCCTCCCAGGATATCTTCCCTTTCAGTGTCAATATGTGTTGAACTACATTTCCCATCATGCCTCTCGGGTCTCCTTTCAGGATGTCTTCCCTTAGAGCGTCAGTACCTGTTGAACTACATTTCCCAGGATGCCTTTCTCTGAAGTAGTCATCTGTTAAAAACTACATTTCCCATCATGCCTCTCGCATCTTCTTCCAGGATGTCTTTCCTTTCAGTATCAGTATGTGTTGAACTACATTTCCCATCATGCCTCTTAGGTCTCCTCCCAGGATGTCTTCCCTTACAGCATCAGTACTGTTGAACTACATTTCCCAGGATGCCTTTCTCTTTAGTGTGTCTCTATTAAAAACTACATTTCCCAGGATGCCTTTCTCTATAGTGTCTCTATTAAAAACTACATTTCCCAGGATGCCTTTCTCTATAGTGTCTCTATTAAAAACTACATCTCCCAGGATGCCGTTCTGTGTGTGCGTCCATCATCATCATCGTCATCATCGTCACCCCGTGAGGTCATCTCCCAGGATGCCGTTCTGTGTGTGCGTCCATCATCATCATCGTCATCATCGTCATCGTCACCCCGTGAGGTCATCTCCCAGGATGCCGTTCTGTGTGTGCGTCCATCATCATCGTCATCATCATCATCATCATCATCATCGTCATCGTCATCATCATCATCGTCATCATCATCATCATCATCGTCATCATCATCATCATCATCGTCATCATCGTCATCATCATCGTCATCATCATCGTCATCATCATCATCATCATCATCGTCATCGTCATCATCATCGTCATCATCATCATCATCATCATCGTCATCATCGTCATCATCATCGTCATCATCATCATCGTCATCATCACCCCGTGAGGTCATCTCCCAGGATGCCGTTCTGTGTGTGCGTCCATCATCATCGTCATCATCATCATCATCATCATCGTCATCGTCATCATCATCATCATCATCGTCATCGTCACCCCGTGAGGTCATCTCCCAGGATGCCGTTCTGTGTGTGCGTCCATCATCATCATCATCATCATCATCATCGTCATCATCATCATCATCATCATCATCATCGTCATCATCGTCACCCCGTGAGGTCATCTCCCAGGATGCCTGTCATTATGGATCACATTCTGTTGAACTACATTTCCCAGGATGCCTTTCTCTATAGTTTCTCTATTAAAAACTACATTTCCCAGGATGCCTCTCTCTGTAGTGTCTCTATTAAAAACTACATTTCCCAGGATGCCTTTCTCTATAGTGTCTCTATTAAAAACTACATTTCCCAGGATGCCTTTCTCTATAGTGTCTCTATTAAAAACTACATTTCCCAGGATGCCTTTCTCTATAGTGTCTCTATTAAAAACTACATTTCCCAGGATGCCTCTCTGTGTGGTGTCACTCTATTGAAATGTAGTTCCTAGAGCATGAGAAATGCAGAGAGAAGCTTCCTGGACAATCACCCAAGAGGCATGATGGGAAATGTAGTTCTCAGAGCAGGGAACTGCATAGAGAGGCCTCCCGGGAAGTGACCCAGGGGCCTGATGGGAAATGTAGTTCCTAGAGCATGAGAAATGCAGACAGAGGCCTCCTGGGAAATGGCTCCAGGGGCATCATGGGAAATGTAGTTCCTAAAACAGACAAATGCGGAGAGAGGCCTGCTGGGAAGTGGCCCTGGGGCATGATGGGAAACGCCATTCCCGCATGAGCAGCATGCAGAGGCTTCTGGGAAGCGACCGAGGACAGGACGGAACGCAGTCCCCACACCGTCCGGTTCCCGAGGCCTCCCTTCCCGTCTGGGCCCCGTGACGTCACTTCCTGTCCGCTCCCTGCGGTCACACGCGGGACAGGCGCCGTGTCGCCGCTGCAGGTCCTCTTCGTTGGCCGTCAATCACTGCGGCGAGGGGCGGGGCCGCGGCGAGGGGCGGGGCCGGGGTTCTCCAAGCCGTCACTCACTCCAGGACCGGAAGGGGCGGGGCCTCGGCTGCTCCTGTGTCAGTCACTCCCGGGACCAGACGGGACCTGCGGGACACACGGGTGACCTCCACACGCAGTGGGGGCGGCGCCGGAAGGGGCGGGGCGTGAGGGCGGAAGTGCTTCAGTCGGCTCCGCCCCCCGGCGGCTTCTGGCCCCACTTCCGCCCTCAGATCCCGCCCCCTCCTGCTTGACTGATTTCCCACTCTGCCAGGACAAGTCATGGCCGCCAGGGCTTCGCTACGCACTTCCGCCCTCACTTCCCGCAATTTCCGACATGACTGAACGATCTGCCCGCGGCTGTGATGGCCGCCACGGCTTCGTGACGCACTTCCGCCCTCACAGCGCGCCATTTCCTACTTGACAGAACGATCTGCCCGCCGCTGTGATGGCCGCGACGGCTTCGTGACGCACTTCCGCCCTCACTTCCCCCCATTTCCGGCGATACAGAGCGGTCTGCCAGTCGCTGTGATGGCCGCCGCGGTATCGCCACGCACTTCCGCCCTCACACCCCGCCCCTTCCGCCACTGGCGGCTCCCGCCCGAGCCGCCCCGTCCCCGACTTCCGGGGTCGCCGACCTGCCTCTCCCGCCGGGGCCCCGGACTTCCGGCGGACCGGAAACAGCGTTCCGTGCTGGGGCCGCGGCTGCCCGGCGTCTTCCGGGTCCTCCGCGGCGTCTTCCGGTTCCTCCGCGCGGTCCTACGCGTCCCCGGCGCGGTCCCCGTCATGCCCCGCGGCGCCCGGCCTGCCAATCAACCCGCCGCCGTCGCCGCCGCCGCCGCCGGGGACCCGGATGTGGGCGGAGACGCCGCGCGGCGGCCATGGCGGCGGCGGCGGGGCGGGACTTCCGGCGCGGAGGCCGCGGCGGCGGGGGAGACGGGTGCGGGGCCGCGGCCGGACGAGCCGACGAGAGGGATCCCGGGCGGGAACATGGCGACCGCGGACTACCCCGCCCGGGAGGCCGCGGTGTGCGCTGGGAGGCCGGTGGGCGTGCGCGCATGCGCAGCCCCGGGCTCTGAAGGCGCCGCCAGCGCCCGGGCGGCAGCCGGGCATGCGCAAAGGGCTCCCATAATCAAAAACCTCCGTTCGCGCGTGCGCTGTGCTGCATTCCCGGGGACTTCCTGGTTTTCTTTCCCTGCACATGCGCAGTCACGCACTGTGAAGTCGCTGCCAAGGACCGGGCGGGCTACTGAGCCTGCGCAGTCGGCAATCCGG
This sequence comes from Onychomys torridus, assembly GCF_903995425.1. NCBI lineage: Eukaryota > Metazoa > Chordata > Mammalia > Rodentia > Cricetidae > Onychomys > Onychomys torridus. The sequence goes on along the minus strand of NW_023411927.1, from coordinate 5,274 downwards.
CACAGACAGGGCTCGCATGCGCAGAGCTGGATTTTTTTTTTTTTTTTCTCCTTTCCTTGGCGCATGCGCAGTTGCAGCATATGAAGTCACTGCCAGCGACCTGGCGCGCGTGCGCAGTCGGGTTGCATTCCAAGCGAGGTTGCGCATGCTCAGTGTCCGGTGCTGAATTATTATTTTGTTTTTCCCGCGGCGCGCAGGCGCATTCCCGGGTTCTGAAGCCAGCGCCAGGGACCTGGCGGGGCGCTGAGCATGCGCAGTACGGAGTCCCCAGTTCCCGGGTGCTGTGCGGAGTCCCCGGGTGCTGTGCAGAGTCCCCGGGTGCTGTGCGGAGTCCCCGGGTGCTGTGCAGAGTCCCCGGGTGCTGTGCAGAGTCCCCGGGTGCTGTGCGGAGTTCCCGGGTGCTGTGCGGAGTCCCCGGGTGCTGTGCGGAGTCCCCGGATGCTGTGCAGAGTCCCCGGGTGCTGTGCGGAGTCCCCGGGTGCTGTGCGGAGTCCCCGGGTGCTGTGCGGAGTCCCCCGAGTCCCCGGGTGCTGTGCGGAGTCCCCGGGTGCTGTGCAGAGTCCCCGGGTGCTGTGCGGAGTCCCCGGATGCTGTGCGGAGTCCCCGGGTGCTGTGCAGAGTCCCCCGAGTCCCCGGATGCTGTGCGGAGTCCCCGGGTGCTGTGCGGAGTCCCCGGGTGCTGTGCGGAGTCCCCGGGTGCTGTGCGGAGTCCCCGGGTGCTGTGCAGAGTCCCCGGGTGCTGTGCAGAGTCCCCCGAGTCCCCGGGTGCTGTGCAGAGTCCCCGGGTGCTGTGCGGAGTCCCCGGGTGCTGTGCGGAGTCCCCGGGTGCTGTGCAGAGTCCCCCGAGTCCCCGGATGCTGTGCGGAGTCCCCGGGTGCTGTGCGGAGTCCCCGGATGCTGTGCAGAGTCCCCGGGTGCTGTGCAGAGTCCCCGGGTGCTGTGCAGAGTCCCCGGGTGCTGTGCGGAGTCCCCGGATGCTGTGCAGAGTCCCTGGGTGCTGTGCGGAGTCCCCGGATGCTGTGCAGAGTCCCCGGGTGCTGTGCAGAGTCCCCGGGTGCTGTGCGGAGTCCCCGGGTGCTGTGCAGAGTCCCCGGGTGCTGTGCAGAGTCCCCGGGTGCTGTGCAGAGTCCCCGGGTGCTGTGCAGAGTCCCCGGGTGCTGTGCAGAGTCCCCGGATGCTGTGCCGGAGTCCCCGGGTTGCTGTGCGGAGTCCCCGGGTGCTGTGCGGAGTCCCCGGGTGCTGTGCGGAGTCCCCGGGTGCTGTGCGGAGTCCCCGGATGCTGTGCAGAGTCCCCGGGTGCTGTGCAGAGTCCCCCGAGTCCCCGGGTGCTGTGCGGAGTCCCCGGATGCTGTGCAGAGTCCCCGGGTGCTGTGCGGAGTCCCCGGGTGCTGTGCAGAGTTCCCGGATGCTGTGCAGAGTCCCCGGGTGCTGTGCAGAGTCCCCGGGTGCTGTGCAGAGTCCCCGGGTGCTGTGCAGAGTCCCCGGGTGCTGTGCAGAGTCCCGGGTGCTGTGCGGAGTCCCCGGGTGCTGTGCGGAGTCCCCGGGTGCTGTGCGGAGTCCCCGGGTGCTGTGCAGAGTCCCCGGGTGCTGTGCGGAGTCCCCGGGTGCTGTGCGGAGTCCCCGGGTGCTGTGCGGAGTCCCCGGGTGCTGTGCAGAGTCCCCGGGTGCTGTGCGGAGTCCCCGGGTGCTGTGGCAGAGTCCCCGGGTGCTGTGCGGAGTCCCCGGGTGCTGTGGAACGGAGTCCCCGGGTTGCTGTGGCAGAGTCCCCGGGTGGCTGTGGCGGAGTCCCCGGGTGCTTGTGCGGAGTCCCCGGGTGCTGTGCAGAGGCCCTCGGATGCTGTGCGGAGCCCCCGGGGCTGCGCAGAGTCCCCCGGATGCTGTGCGGGAGTCCCCGGGTGCTGTGCAGGTCCCCGGATGCTGTGCGGGAGTCCCCGGGTGGCTGTTGCGGAGTCCCGGGTGCTGTGCAGAGTCCCCCGAGTCCCCGGGTGCTGTTGCAGAGTCCCCGGGATGCTGTGGCGGAGTCCCCGGTGCTGTGCGGAGTCCCCGGGTGCTGTGCAGAGTCCCCGGGTGCTTGTGCAGAGTCCCCGGGTTGCTGTGCGGAGTCCCCGGTGCTGTGCGGAGTCCCCCGGGATGCTTGTGCAGAGTCCCCCCGGGTGCTGTGCTAAGAGTCCCCGGGTGCTGTGCAGGTCCCCGGGTGCTTGTGCAGAGTCCCCGGATGCTGGTGCGGAGTCCCCGGGTGCTTGTGCGGAGTCCCCCGGGTGCTGTGCGGAGTCCCCGGGTGCTGTGCGGAGTCCCCGGGTGCTGTGCGGAGTCCCCGGGTGCTGTGCAGAGTCCCCGGGTGCTGTGCGGAGTCCCCGGGTGCTGTGCGGAGTCCCCGGGTGCTGTGCAGAGTCCCCGGGTGCTGTGCGGAGTCCCCGGGTGCTGTGCGGAGTCCCCGGGTGCTGTGCGGAGTCCCCCGAGTCCCCGGGTGCTGTGCGGAGTCCCCGGGTGCTGTGCGGAGTCCCCGGGTGCTGTGCAGAGTCCCCGGGTGCTGTGCAGAGTCCCCGGGTGCTGTGCGGAGTCCCCGGGTGCTGTGCGGAGTCCCCGGGTGCTGTGCGGAGTCCCCGGGTGCTGTGCAGAGTCCTCCGAGTCCCCGGATGCTGTGCGGAGTCCCCCGAGTCCCCGGGTGCTGTGCAGAGTCCCCCGAGTCCCCGGATGCTGTGCGGGGTCCCCGGGTGCTGTGCGGGGTCCCCGGGTGCCGTCCTGAGTCCCCGCGCCCGTCCATCACTCGCCCGCTCCCTCCAGGCCCCGCCCACCGGGCGAGGAGGGGCGGGGTTTGGCTTCCCTGTCCGTCATGGCATCGCCAATGCTTGGCCACGCCCCCGAGTCACGCACACGCGCCTGGGGGTGATGGACGGCGGTGGGCGGGGCCTGGGCCATGATAGACGGCTGTGGGGGCTGTGGGCGGGGCCTGGGGGATGATGGACGGCTGTGGGGGCTGTGGGCGGGGCCTGGGGCTGACGGACGGCTGTGGGGGCTGTGGGCGGGGCCTGGGCGATGATGGACGGCTGTGGGCGGGGCCTGGGGGATGATGGACGGCTGTGGGGGCTGTGGGCGGGGCCTGGGGCTGACGGACGGCTGTGGGGGCTGTGGGCGGGGCCTGGGCGATGACGGACGGCTGTGGGGGCTGTGGGCGGGGCCTGGGCGATGATAGACGGCTGTGGGGGCTGTGGGCGGGGCCTGGGGGATGATGGACGGCTGTGGGGGCTGTGGGCGGGGCCTGGGGCTGACGGACGGCTGTGGGGGCTGTGGGCGGGGCCTGGGCGATGATAGACGGCTGTGGGCGGGGCCTGGGGGATGATGGGCGGCTGTGGGGGCTGTGGGCGGGGCTTGGGCGATGATGGACGGCTGTGGGGGCTGTGGGCGGGGCCTGGGGGATGACCGACGGCTGTGGGCGGGGCCTGGGGATGACGGGCGGCTGTGGGGGCCGTGGGCGGGGCTTGGGCGATGATGGACGGCTGTGGGGGCTGTGGGCGGGGCCTGGGCGTTGACGGGCGGCTGTGGGGCCTGTGGGCGGGGCCTGGTCGATGACCGACGGCTGTGGGCGGGGCCTGGGGCTGACGGGCGGCTGTGGGCGGGGCCCGGGCGATGACCGACAGCTGTGGGCGGGGCCTGGCGCTCCTCCCCCGCCCACCCGCCCGGCGGACCCGCATCATCCCAACTCCCCAGCGTCCATGTCGGGGTCCCGGATTTCCCCGGATTTCTCGGACCCGGACGGGGGGAGGGGGGGTGTCACGTGGGCCGTGGGCGGGGCCGGGGAGGGGGCGGGGCCAGGGAGGGCGGGGCCGGGGAAAACCCGACGGCGGCTCGGACCCGGACTCACTCGGAGTCGGAAGTTCTCGGGGTCGGACTCGAACCCGGGACTCGGGACCCGGATTTCCTCGGACCCGGATTTCCTCGGACCCGGACCCCGACCCCCGACCCCCGACCCCGGACCCCGGACTCGCAACCCGGACCCCGGACCCCGGACCCCCGCCGCCGCCATGACGGAGCCGCTGGCCGCCTTCGTGTCGCGCTCCTTCTCGGACCCGGAGCCGCCAACGCCGCCGCCGCCATCGACGCCGCCCGGGGACCCCGCGGCGGGCGCGTCGGCTCCTCGGACCCGGGACCCCGCGGCGGGGGCGGCGGCGGCGGGCTCGGGGGGTGAGTGCGGGGCCGGGGCCCGGGGTCCGGGGTGCGAGTCCGGGGTCCGAGATCCGAGAAAATCCGGGTCCGAGCGGCATCATCCCAACTCCCCGCGGGACTTCCGGCGGTTTTTCCGCGTCCGGCGCCCGGACCCGGGCCCGGGGCGACCCCGCGTGACCCCGGGTGACCCCCCTGACCCCCCCTGACCCCCCCGACCCCGGACCCCGACCCCGAGCGGCACCATCCCAACTCCCCGCGGGACTTCCGGCGGTTTTTCCGCGTCCGGCGCTCGGACCCGGGCCCGGGGCGACCCCGCGTGACCCCCGCGTGACCCCGCGTGACCCCCCCGCTGACCCCCGACCCCCCCCGACCCCCCAGGCCGGCCCCGGCGCGGCCGCACGAGCTTCACGCCTGCGCAGCTGGGCGCCCTGGAGCGGCTCTTCGCCGAGACGCACTACCCGGACGCGGCGGCGCGGGGGCGGCTGGGGCGGCGCCTGGGGCTGCCGGAGGCGCGGGTGCAGGTGAGGGGGCGGGGGGGGTCACCGGGAGTCACGGGGGGGGGGAATGTCCCGGAAATGTCCGGGAAGTGGCCGGGAAGTGGCCGGGAAGCCGCGGGTTTCAGAGGAAACTCGGACCCGGGGCCGGGGAATCCCGGGAAATCCGGGATTTTTCACCAAAAATTCGAACCCGGGGCCGAGAAATCCGGGGAAAATCGGGTTTATTCACAGAAAACTCGGACCCGGGGCGGAGAAATGCCGGGAAAATGCCGAAAATCCGGGTTTTTCACCGAAAACTCGGACCCGGCGCCGGGGAAATGCGGAAATCGGGGAGAATCCGGGTTTTTTCACAAAGAAATTCGGACCCGGGGCCGGGAAATCCCGAAAAAATGCGGGAAATCCGGGTTTTTTTTCACCAAAAAATCGAACCCGGACACAGAAATTCGGGTTGTTTCACGTAAATTCGATCCCGGGGCCGAGAAATTCGGGGAAAATCGTGTTTATTCACCAAAAACTCGGACCCGGGCCCCAGAAATCCCGACAAAATGCCGAAAGTCCGGGTTTATCTCTCTCAACAACATACAGGAAAACTTCTAACTGGCGCCAGGAGAGG
>NW_023411926.1:0-8480 GCF_903995425.1 Onychomys torridus | reverse complement strand
AAAAAAAGGCTCTAAGGTAAAAAAAAGTGTTCGTACACAAATTTAACAAACAAAAAATATCAAGGTAATCATAACATAATAATGTAAATTTTTGTGAGCATAAAAAATTGGGTGAAGGTTCATAATTTTCAAGAGAAACAATATAATTAGATGCCTATAAAAGGCTGAAATCACTTGCCACACTTCAGAGATAAATAAAGAAGAAATCTATTTAAGGATAGTGGCATCCATGCTCCAGCTAATGCTAAAACAAGAGCCAACATAGAAGAGATTCTGCATTCCAGATATGCTAATCATCCTTGTGACATCAGGTTCAGTCTTTAGGTTATACTTTCAGCTTTTTAAATAGGGACAGAAGTCTACAAGTCTACTTACTTAGACAGAGGGGAGACTTATACAGCAAATATATTTCCAAAATCATTTCTTTTTGTTGTTGTTGTTGTTTTGTGACTTGGTTTCTCTGTGTAGCTTTGGAGCCTGTCCTTAACTCACTCTGTAGCCCAGGCTGGCCTCGAACTCATAGACATCCTTCTGCCTCTGACTCCCAAGTGCTGGGATTAAAGGCATGCACCTCCATTGCCCAGCTCCAAAATTATTTGTTAAGTACCCCAGTAATGTGAAACAGCAACATCTTCTTCAGTGACAGGGATCTGATGTGAAGGTCACAAGAGATGAGAAAGACAGGAAAAGTATAAGGTAGAATATATAAAATCTGGGGTGTGGAGGTCTTACACAAAGTATGTCTCATGTCACCTAAGCTTCTTAAGAAGAATAGTACCTTCGATACTACTTCCAGAGGTGAAATGAAAGGGAATGGCGAAGTTCTAGAAACTATCATAGAATGGAACATACTCAAAGAGGAGGCTAATCAAGCAATGCTGCACAAGAAAAAACAGGGTATCTCAAGAACATTACTGGGCTGGAGAGATGACTCAGAGGTCCTGAGTTCAATTCCCAGTTCCCACAATGTGGCTCAAAAACATCTGTAATAAGATCTGACACCCTCTTCTGTATACATAATAAATAAATAATTCCTTTTTTGTTCATTTGCTTTTTCGAGACAGGGTTTCTCTGTGCAGCTTTGCACCTTTCCTGGAACTCACTTGGTAGCCCAGGCTGGCCTCAAACTCACTGAAATCCACCCGGCTCTGCCTCCTGAGTGCAGGAATTAAAGGCATGAACCACCACTGCCTGGCAATAAATAAATAATTCTTAAAAAAAAAAAAAGAACATTACTGACTAAGCCCACAATGAACTGTGGACTGTTAACTATAGCCCCATGTTCAGGAAGGAGTTGGTTTCTCAGAATCTGAAGTAACCTCACCACAAATGTCCTGGTTCCAGACCATTGCTATCTCTCCAAAGCATATTTGTGGTTTTCAGGAAGGAGCTGTTTTATTATCAGTACAGCAGACCTGAGGGAAATCTTCTTAGTCCAAGGTCCAAGGCACAAGAATTTTCCTAATCTATGCCTGAGGGCATCAATGAAAGCCAGGCTTGATCTGGCAATTCCTCAACACATTAGTGTTTTACTTTTCTTTTATTCTTATTCCCTTTTTTTTTTTTTTTTTTGTATTTTCAAGACAGATTTTTACTGTGTAGCTTTGAAGCCTATCCTGGAACTTGCTCTGTAGATCAGGCTGGCATCAAACTCACAGAGATCAATCTGCCTCTGCCTCCTGAGTGAGTGCAGGGATTAAAGGTGTGCACCACCACCACCACCACCACCATGACCACCACCACCACCACCACCAGGCTAGTGTTTTACTTTTCAAATAAGTGGACATATTTGTTTTATTGTCCATCTGGCAAAACTATGCTTTTCTCAGAAAGAAAACTGGAAGTTTATGGCATACCAGGATATAAAGTTGGTTGTTAACCTGTAATGCGTCAATGAGCACCTTGTTAGAGTCCAATTATTTGAATCAGTGGCTTATTTTAAATAAGTAGTGGCTCCATGGTAATGGTTTGGAGTCAAACAGATGTGTATCCTTGTGTCATAATCTCTAACAGCCCTGACTCAATACACTTACTTTTGAGGCTTTTTTTTTTAATTTTAATTTTTTTGTTTTTATTCTTTTTTTTTTTTTTGGAGACATGGCTTCTCTGTGTCGTTTAAATGCCTGTCCTAAGGGTTGGGGGATTTAGCTCAGTGGTAGAGTGCTTGCCTAGCAAGCACAAGGCCATGGGTCCTGTCAGCTCTGACAAGAAAAAAAGGAAATAAAATGCCTGTCCTAGATCTGTAGACCAGGCTGGCCTTGAACTCAAAGAGAACTGTCTGACTCTCTCTCCCCAGTGCTGGGATTAAAGGCATGTGCCACCCTCACTCAGCACAAAGATGTTTCGAAACACAGCGCCCTGCACCCAGTTCTGTGAGCAGAATCAGCCCACAGAGCAAAGTTATTCAGAGGTCTGCCCCTAGGTCCAGGGAGATTCAAGTACCACATGGGTCTTCACAGGACAGGGGTTGTGCAGCTGGGTTCCCACTTAGACCAAAGGAAGACTCACCACACTGGATTCCACACCTCAACATCTACTCCACCCCATCTGGGGACAGCAGCCGCCCACTCACCAAATCACAGGTTCCCAGCTCGGCCATGCTGTCAACTCAGCTCCCTGCAGAAGGACTCACAGCACACCACACAAAACTGCTGGAAACAGCTCTTCTTCAAAGCCAAATCTGAAGCCAGTGGCCTGAAGGACCCTGCCCAACTTCTGAGTGGCAGGTCACCTGAGGCGCCTGATTGGATAGTGAGACCTGAGTGACAAGAGCACCTCCCACAGGGTTACAGTGTGCTTAAAGACACAGCACAATGGTTCCTGACCCTCCCTTCCACCCCAAAGATTTTTTCTAAAAGAGCAGAGGTTTCAATATTAACAGCACTTCCCCCTGGCTCCAAAAGCTGACCCTGCTTTCTTCCTGATCTGCATGAGAACTTCCCCTTCTTCCCCCAGGACACAATGTGGCTAGCTAGCTTGTACAAACCACTAAACTATATGGGGCAGAGTGATTCCTTGTCATACAGGTAAAAGGGATCTCGGAATATTAACAACTAAAGAGAAATTTAAAGACACACAAGGAGAATGTTATTATGAGATTTACTGCTGTCATCAGGTGAACTGAAGGTACTTTGTACCTGGTGGTCACAGGGACTTCAGAATACCAGCCAACAAATGCAGGAACTAGATTACAACCAAGAAAATAGCGCCATTGCTTTAGGAATTTTATTCCAGAAATGCAGATCATATTGTTGGCAAATGAATAATAATACAGAGTAGTCTTCATGGATAGTTTAATGTTTAGATATCTAAAGTATGAAAAATGTGTTTATGAACACTATTGTTAGCCAGCACATCTTCCACAGTGTGCAGGTGAAGGAAAAAAACCTGCATTATTCAAGTTTCTCTAACTGAAAAGGACTGGTAGAATGATATGAATCTATGTATAAAGAAAATGGATTTATTAGAATGCCTCACAAACTGTGGTTCAGGCAGTCCATCTATGACTGCTACCGTTGGAAATTTGAAAAAGTCAGTAGTTGTTCAGTGCATTAGGCAGTGTATCTCAAGTGCTCTTTAGTGTACACCACAATTCTAAGGAAGTACGCTCTGGTGCTGGTAAAAGAATGAACTTGGAGCTGGGCGATGGCAAATGCCTTTAATCCCAGTACTGGGAGGCATAGTCAGGAAGATCTCTGTGAGTTCAAGGTCAGCCTGGGATACAGAGGAACTTCTAGGAAAGCTACAAACTATACAGACAAATCCTGTCTCAAAAAAAAAAAAAAAGAATGAACTTGGTAGGCAGAGCTAGGGTAACCAGGCAAAGGGAGAGCTTACTCCTTCTGTGTTCTTTATATATGTAGGCTACCACCAGAAGGTAATATCAAGATTAAAGGGGGATCTTATACTTTGTTTGATTCTTTTTTTTTTTTTTTTTGGTGTCCCTGAGACTGTATTTATCTGTATAGCCCTGGAACTCATTCTGTAGACCAGGCTGGCCTCAACCTCAGAAATCCACAGAAGATTTGGCCTCCTCAGTGCTGTGCTTAAAAGTGTGCACAGACATCAAGCAGCTGAAGGTAGATATCACCTCAAATGATCTAGATTAAAGATGGGTCGTTAATTTCAAAACATTTCAAAAATCCCTCACAGGTGAACGCAACTCTTTTGGTTTTAGTTAATTGCAGAGATTGCCTGTTGACCACCAAGAATAGCCATCACAATATCCAAGATGGAAGAAAGGAGAAAAATTTCTTACCTGCAAGAGGATGGTAGAGTATGGAATACTTTTACATTGCTTCATGTAAACAAAGGAAGCATGTAGATTTTAACAGAGGGAATCTGGACATATTCCTAAGCAGACTACATTAACAAATCCATTTCTGAACACCATCACAATGGAAAAGTAGAGACATTAGGGGAATTCTTACATAAAAATCAGGGGAAGCCATATATAAATTATAAAATGATAGAAACAAATGCCTCTGGGATGTTCATTTTGTACCCTAAAGTCTTAGCTGAAAGTCTAGTAAGTGATACAATGAACAAAGATTGTTCTCAGGCATTTGAGACCTGTCAATCGTAATGGTTCAGTTCTGAAAGATCAAGATACCGAATACCACAATGGCTCACAAATACAGGAGAAGAGAAATTGCAGAATCCTCATTCCTAGACATGTCAGAGTTTCCAGTTGTTGATATCTTCATATTTCATTTTTTTTCTGCTTAAATGATTGATACAGTTAATTAATACATTGATTTTGGGTTTCTAAAACCTTCTGAGGTATCATTGTCTCTTTTTTCCAATCAACTTTTGTATCAACATGATGTAGCCTAGAGTCATGTGGAGTAACATCAACTCAGATTGTTCCCAGATCAGAATTGCTGATTACTGTGTGGTTGAGAGATTGTGTTGATTGGAGATTAATGTAGGAAGGCTCTTCCATTGAGCATGGCAATATCTGTATGCAAGTGGGCCTGGGCTGGATATGAAAGGTAGCTTACACAAGACAGTTGGCCACGCAAGAGAAACAACAAAGTTTCTCCATGGATTTTTGACTTCAGGTGCTAGCTTGAGTTTCTATTCTAAGCTCCCACATTGATGGGTTATGATACAGTAATATTCAAATAAACCCTTTTATTACCTAAGACACTTTCAGTTGGAAAATTAATCACAGCAAGAAACAAGAAAGTTAGCACAAAACATAGGACATCAAAAGTGATTTTGTTGCAGTATAGGTCCTAGGATTGATGACTTTTGGAGAAATGTTGAAGATATTTAGAGTTTAGATGTCAAAAGCCATAGAAAGCTTTACACAGACTTAAGTGGCCAATCTTGTAGGACTGCAAAGAAGGGAGAATTGAGAGTAATGAAGTGGAAGTCAAGGTCATAGCATTTCAGTGGGAAATGGACTCGATGAAAAATATAGCCAGAGGTCATTTCTACAATATTTTGGCTCCAAATCTTTCTTACTTTCTTCATTCCCCAAGAAACTGCATAAGCTATTGTTAAAGCAATGGGCTGATTTCTTAGATAAAATATTGATTTTGTTGCATGTTTGCTATTGATGACTCATGCATATCTCCAGTGAAAAAGAAACAAAGAAGTGAAAAATCTGTGTTTTGCAGAGAAAATTACTAAGTAGTTTCAGATGGCATTCCAGTGGTGAAACAGGCACCATTCTATGTCTATAGTAGAATAGATTTGAATCATTTCCTTGACTTTTTCTTTGCCATCTTTGGTATTTGGTCCTCCCTTAATTCTCTGAGCCATTGGACTTCTAATTCTTGAACATCCAGGCAGTGTTGGTCATGGGCTCCCTCTTGTGGCCTCAAGTTACACCTGTCATTGGTTGGGCATTATACAAGCTCTGAGCTGCTGTTGCCCCAGTGTATCATGCAGGCAGGACAAGTGTGGTTCAAATATTTTTTGGCTTGATTGTTATCACCACTGGGAGCCTTGTGTGGCTACAGAATCTGTCCAGTTCTGGTTCTCTATTCTCAATTACTTGGCGTCCTCACTTCAGTCACACTCATAGCTTCCTGGAAATTTCCAGTGCACTAGATTTTCACATTGCCCCCTAAAACCTCCCCTATTCCAATCATCTTCCCATGTATTCTCTCCCTCTGTCCTTTCCTTCCTCTTCTGATCATTCCTACACCTGCTGTCCATGCACCCACAAAATCTATTTTATTTCCTCTTTCTAGGGAGATCTATGCATCCCTCACTACATCTGTCTTGTTACTTATCTTCTCTGGCTTTCTGGGTTGTACTGTGATTATGCTTTACTTAACAGCTAGTACACACTTATAAATGAGTACATATCATGTTGTGTTTCTCAGTTGCCTCACCTAGTATAATAAAGAACTCAGGAAACTAGACATGAACAAACCAAATAACCAATACGAATGAAGTACAGATCTAAACACAGAATTCTCAGCAGAGGAATCTAAAATGGCTAAGAAACAATTTAAAAAAATGTTCCACACTTAGCCATCAAGGATTGCTAAAAATGTACTTTGAGATTTATTTTTAACCTGTCATAATGGCTAAGATTAATACCACAAGAAACATCATGTGCTGGTGTGGAAGTGGAGTAAAGGGAACATTCCTCTATTGCTGGGGGGAGTGGGAACTTGTACAGCTTTAAAATTAATATGGTGGTTCCTACAAACATTAGCAATCGACCTATCTACAGACCCAGTTATAACTTTTTTTGACATATACCCAAAAGATGCTTCTCCATCCTTCCACAAGAACACTTGCTCAACTATGTTCATAGCAGCTTTATTCATAATATCCCCAAACTGCTGTCTTTGAGAGTTTGTCCCTGCTTTTGGTTTTATGTCTTCACAGATTCTCTTGAGTGGTTTGTTATTCAGCCTGGCTGGGATATCCATAATTAATCAGAAATACATTTGAACTCATGACATCTGGGTCACATTGTTACCACAAGATGTTGAGATTCTTCAGCTATGAGGCATCTTCCATGTAGACCTAGCTGTGTATAGGGTGTAGAAGTAACCAGAGACAGAGATGCAGGGAAAGTTGAAGAGAAATGGCCATCTAAGCTCTTGGGAACTAAAGCCCCTTGAATCAGAGACAGAGATACAGGATTTATTGTTTGTCTTGCTGTGCTTCTGTCTTTTCTTGGTTCAACCTTCCCTCACTGTGTCTCCATTTCACTGTTTTGGAATGAGAATGGGACTGTGTGCCATTGTATGTTCAAAAGATGTAACTTTTCTAATTTTACAAGATGTCACTGTCAATACATCATGTTGAGTATCAGAAGACACTTTGGACATTTGAACAATGTAATGGCTGTTGCAGACTATTAGGATCACTGAAGTGACTAAATACATATTCTTCATGAATGACCACGAGCATTAATGACTTGGGTCAGAATGTAATTGGTTGAAAATCCTCCAGAGTAGGTATTGCATTTGGAAACACATTTCTTCTTGGTGATTTCTTTAAAATGCTTTTGAAACCTTGAGTAGGAGGAGACTTTCTGGATGACATTCCTCACAAGGGGTAAGATATGCATCTCTATAGTCTCAACACATTTCTGTTTGTTCTGTATACTATGTTATGGTTGAAAGTAATCAGCCTGCTTCCTTCTTGTTCTATCATGCATTCACCATCATTATAGATTCTATTTCAAAATCACATAATACAATAGAAGCAATTGCTATACAGTGCTAAGTCATTTGGTAGCCTGCTCTTTTAAATTTTTTTTTCTTTGTATATTTTTGAAGACAAGGTTTATCTGTGTAGCTCTGGCTGTCCTGAAAGGAGCTCTGTATGCTAGGCTAGCCCCAAACTCAGAGATCCCTTTGATTCTGGTCCCTACATCCTGGGATGATAGGAGGGCCAACATTCCTAGTTTTTTGTTTTAATACTATTGGGTGATGGGCTTGAGATGTAGGTTTTTGTACATGTCAAACATATGTTGTTTTACAGATTTTCAGCCATATATTTTACTTTACACTTAGGCAGAGGGTGTCATTCTTTTTCTCAGGATGGCATATATACTCAAGACACTCATACTGCCTGAGCCTTCTGAGTCATTGGATAGCAGGTGCATGACCTTTTTGTGTTGTGTTTTGTTTGAATTTTTAAGTGAATATGAATATTTACCTCTGTGCATGGATATACATCACATGGATACCTGGTCCTCACAGTGACCAAATGATGGTCTTACAAACCCTGAGGTTGGAATAAGGAATAGTTGTGGTCCCCCAATTAAGCAAGGGCAATTGAGCACACTCCCTGCAAAACAAGCAAGAGTACTTTGCTGCTATAAGTTCTCTCCTGCCCTGTGTTGAATTATATTTGATCAACAATTATATACTAATATTTTCATCCATCCAATTTATAACTGTTACATGGCAGTGCCCTTTTAGGCAAAATCTTAATTATGTTACAGGTTTGAATTCGGGGCACTTCATGTTCTTAAAGAAGAAACAGAACTATAGTAA
>NW_023411925.1:0-11240 GCF_903995425.1 Onychomys torridus | reverse complement strand
GCTGAAGTGTGCACAGCCTGCAGTATTTATACCCTGGGAAGATGGTGGGGCCAGGGCTCCAGCCAGTAGATGGATCACCTCTATGTCACCTGGACTTTGGTATACTCTTTTCATTGGCAAATCATAAAGTTCATGCACACCCTGTTTTGACCTCCTTTGTGTTAACATTCTGTGCGGAATCAATAAACAATGATGTCATTTCAGGAAGACTAATTGTTCTTTGGGTTTTTTTATGAGAAATTTAAATAAATTCATTGACATTAAATGTCCTTTGATCAAGGTTGGCTTCATTCAAAAAATACATGAAATGAAGCAAAAATTGTGTCATCTGCATGTAGACCTTTACAGAATGTCTTTATAACCCCTTTATAGACATAGTGTTCTTTTGACAACTCAACTCAGCAAAACAACAGCAATCTGTTAGAATCTGTCCTCACCTGTGTCCCTCACAAATGAAGCCATTTCTCCCAGGGTTTAACTCCCACACATACATCATCTCCTTCCTCTAGCTCACCTACCTTTGTCCCAGCACTCAGGAGGCAGAGACAGGTGAGTCTCAGTGAATTTAAGACCATTCTGGTCTACAGAGAGAGGTCTATGGCTGTTGCACAGAGAAAACCTGTCTTAAAAAAAGAAAAGGAAAAAAGAAAAGAAAAGAAAATTACACTGTAAATGGGTAAATCAGGCAGTGTGTGAATTATGCATACCAATAAAACTGATGTACCGGTTAAAATTTTTATTTTTATTTGGGACCACAGATGTTTGGTTGTTTGTTGTTTGAGAATAAAGAAAAACTCTGAGTAGTGATGAAATCAGATGGTAGAGTGACAGCTTAGCAGTCACAAAGCCCTGGCTCCATCCTCAACACCAAGTACTTGGTAGTAGACTTCTGTAATCCCAGAACTCAGGGAGTAGAGGCAGGAGGATCAGAAGTTCAAAGAGTAAGTTCAAACCTATGTAGAGAGTTTGAGACCAGTCTGGTACATGAAACCTTGTTTTGGGGGGAGAAACAACAACAACAACCAAATTCCTCTACTCCTTTTATTCCCCAAAATTCAACCTCTGCCACTCCATGACAGTGGTCATCATGAGAAGGAGACAGACCTCACCACTTCCTGCTGAACTATTGACACCTAGCAGGTTCCGGGAGAGAGGGAGGCCTTGTATTCTGTCGTGTGCCCACTGGCGGGTGGTGACCCACAAGTCTAATGGACAGTTCTAAACCCACAGTCACACAGATGGCACCAGTCAAAGTCTGCAGGACACAAGACAAATCACAAATGTGGGAAAGAGATTTTCAGGGAAGAAGTGAGGCTGACAAGGTTGGGGGTGAAGTAAGAGAGAGTGGGGAAATCAGTCAGAATGCATCAATACACGGTAACGTTGTTGGACGACAAAATGTATTAATTAAAAATAAGTACAGTGCAGTGCTCTGGGTTGGGGATGTAGCTCAGCTGACAGAGTACTTGCCTAGTATGCACAAAGACCTGGGCTGGATCATCAACACCACATAACAGGGTCTGGTGGTGGTTCTAATCCCTGCAATCCAGGGGTAGAGACTGGAAGACCCAGAAGTTCAAGACTACGTTGTCTACATAGGAAGTTTAAGTTAGCTAGCCTGGGCTACAGTGTGAGACCCTGTATTTAAAAAGTACATGTCACTTCAAATAAGGAAGTCAGGAGAAGGGAGACTCCAGGTGTTCGGAGCATTCCTTTAATATACAGTATTGCATCTCCATGTTTTCTTTATCTATAATTCCATTCTATGGAAGTAAAGAACACACATGCTGCTGGGAAATATACCTCAGTGGTAGTGCATTTGAGCAGCATGCATGATATCCTAGATCCAATCCCTTTTAGCAGGAGGAAAAAATCTCCAAACCACCAAGTTGAGGCTGCATTGGTAATACTTTGGGTGGGTGAGATGGCTCAGCTGGTAAAGGTACTTGCTGCCAAAACCTGATAAGGTGAGTTTCACCCCTGAGACCTACATGGTAGAAGGGGAGAACTAACTCCTGCTAGTTGTATTTGGACCTCCACAAGCATGTGATAGCACAGTCAGACACACCCACAAAGTTCATTTAATAGAAAAATTTTAAATAGCACCAAGACCATGTATTCTGTTTTTCCTCTGCAGAGAAAGACCAGGTACATGGGTTAGAACATGTACATGTCCTACACTGACCAGGTGATGGCTGTTGGCATAGATTCCAAGTGCTCTGGCATGTCCCGTGATGTGCTGGGCAGGTAGATTTCCATGAGTCTAAGGCCCCATACTTCCTAGTGAATCCCTTGTTTTCATATATTCAAAGGAAAAGAGAATGAATGGAAGGAAAGTATGAATGACCAGTAGTCAGGCCTAGAAATCAGACCATCTTAGCAAATGTGTTTTAGAGGAAGGTCAGAATGAATTTTCACAGGGCATTGGCTTCTAACAAAAACCAGGAAGACTTTGGGTTTTGATGAACAAGTTAAGCTGTTGACAGCTGCAGGGTAATCCACTCTCCTCTAACCCTCCTTGAGTGTAGTTGCTGTGAATCTTCAGTTGGGAAACTAGAAATGGGTGATCCCACCCACCAACACCTTAGTGTCCTCTTGACTCACATTCCTCTTTCTCCCTCTAAGAGGGGATGCCACTGGATTCTGGGCATGGAGAAGCCTGCACATGCCAAGTACTAAGTAGAACAGAATCTCAAACTTTCCCCTCATCTCTAGTGAGGGAGAAACTCTAAAAAATAATTAGCACCATATCAGTCAACATGCTGAGAGGCAGTAGTAATTGCATTTGGTGAGTTGTTAACAACAATAGTAAAAATGATAGGAGATGAAGGGGGAGGAGATGTATCAGGAATGCTTAGGAGGGAGCAGGAAGGAGCTGGGGTGTGTACAATCAAGATATATGTATGAAATTGTAAAAAAAAAATCAATAAAAGGTACTTTTTTTTCAATAAGCTATTGGGGCTCTAGACATGGATCAGCAGTTCAGAACACTTGCTACACTTCCAGAACTTCTGGACTTGATTCCCAGCACCCAAACTTAGCAGCCCATAACTGCCTATAAAT
The DNA here is from genome assembly GCF_903995425.1 of Onychomys torridus. Taxonomy (NCBI): domain Eukaryota; kingdom Metazoa; phylum Chordata; class Mammalia; order Rodentia; family Cricetidae; genus Onychomys; species Onychomys torridus. The sequence continues at coordinate 8,177 of NW_023411925.1, read as the reverse complement.
CTATCTCCAGGCAGATCCAATATTGTTCCTAGGACTCCAAAGGCACCCAGATACAAGTGGCATGCAGAGAGAGAGAGAGAGAAAGAGAGAGAGAGAGAGAACACAGAATGAGAGAGGGGGAATTTTTAAGGAAAGCATAGCTTTTGAATTACAAATTGTGAAAGGTGTTATAAAGTTAAACAACGTAGAACTGAGTATCTCAGTCAGACTTAATATCCAGGACCATTCCCACAATTTGCTCTCCTCTGAAAAAAAGTGAAGATATGATATGAGGAATGGGAAGTATGTGGTCTCTGGTATTCCTAGACTTGTCTCTTCACCTTTGTAAAAGATAAATCGAGCGGAATTGAACTAAGAGGTTCAAATGCCTGTCACCCCAATCATAAGATCTTTTCAACACTGCTTGCCTCTTTCAACCTCTCCCCACATCAAGAAGTTTCTGACACCTATTTCTTTATCATTGCTTCAATCTTATTTGTCACTTAGAATCTCCCAAATCATCCAGCCCCACCAGGATCCAAGAGTTCCTAAGTATAGGGTGGAGCACTAAGAAATAACAAGGACTTATAGAAGTCACACACCATTGTGGCCTTGAGTTCTAGAAATTACATTTTTTCCTCAATTTGAAGTTTGGGGAAGTGTGGAGGACAACATAACCACAGGTACATATACACACATGCACCCTGTACCAACAAAGCTTACAGCCAGACAGTGGTGGTGCACTCCTTTAATCCCAGCATTTGGGAGTCAGAGCCAGGCAGATCTCTGTGAGTTTGAGGCCAACCTGTTCTACAGAGCTAGATCCAGGACAGGCCACAAAATTATACAGAGAAACCCTATCTCGAAAAACAAAAACAAACAAAATTCAAATAAAAAGCTTACATAAGACAAGAATAGCTAATGTTTACTGTTCTAAGTACTTTGCCCACATTAGCTGATATCATCCACTCCTCAACCCTGTGAGGACAGCTCCATAACAAGTGAAGAAACCATGCCCCAAGTTATAACTGATTCACCCAAGGTTGCATAATAAATCCCTGACACAACCAGGAAACAAGAAAGAGATCATGTAGCTCAAGGTTTCCATCTTCTTATTGGCATTTGTAATTAAAATAAAATAAAATGCATCATCCCCTTCCTCTCCTCCCTCCAATTCCCCATATGTCCCCACTCCATCTCAATATCATGGCCTCCTTTTAATTATTATTGTTACACACATATAAGTATAAATATATAAAAACAACCTGCTGAGTCTGTTTAGTGTGGCTCATTTGTATATGTTTACAGGGCTGACCAGTTGGAACTGGACAAGCAATTAAAGGGAAGACTTGCCCAACCCAGCCCAGTTGCCATCCAGCAGGCAGGGACCCCGCGGGAAGGTTCCCCTTCTCCAAGACACACCCCCACCCTCGGGGTACCCTACAATCTACACACTCTGCCCCCACACACATCTGCTTGAGACACCCGCCAGTTCCTGAGACTTAGAGACCAGCCCCCATCTCCCATCTGGCCCAGAACTCCCATCTGGCCCAGAGAGCTCCCATCCAGCCCAGGGAGCTACCATCCAGCCCAGGGAGCTCCACTCTGACCCAGAGAACTCCCATCTGGCCCAGAGAACTCCCATCTAGCTCAGTGAGCTCCCACCCAGCCCAGAGAAAAGAGAGCTCTCATTGGATAAAGAGCTGTCATTGGATCAAGAGTAAACTCAGGAGACAGGGAATCTGCCAGCCCTCACTAGAGGAAGAGTGACTTTCTGAGAAGCAGAATCAGCCACCTCTCATTGGACCAAGAAAGGATTCCTGAAACGCGGAATCTGTCAGCTCTGATAGGATCAATAGCACTGATAAAACCAAGAAATTGAGGAAAAATAAACAAAAAAGTAGAGGAAATCAATAAAGAAAATAAAAAGTCAAACAAAAAATGGGAAGAACTCTATAAAAAAAAAAGCTAGAGGAAAAGACAAATAAAGCAGAAGAAAACAATAAATCCATGAAATAAAAAACCATGAAAAAGCAATGAAACAGATGAGGGAAACCATCCAAGACCTGAAAAAGGAAGTAGAAACAAAGAAGAAGACACAAACAGAGGGAATGCTGGAAACAGAGATTCTGAGTACATGAACAGGAAACACAGATATAAGCATATCCAACAGAATACAAAAAATGGAAGAGAGGATCTCTAGTGTAGAGGATACATTAGAGGAAATGGATTTGTCAGTCAAAGAAAATAACAATGCCAAAAAAGTCATAACACAAAATGTCCAAGAATTCTGGGACATCATGAAAAGACCAAACCCATGAATAATAGGGATAGAGGAAGGAGAAGAATACCAATTCAAAGGCACAGAAAATATATTTAACAAGATCATAGAAGAAAACTTTCCCAACTTAAAGAAGATAATGCCTATAAAGATACAAAAAGCCTTTAGAACACCAAACATACTAGACCCCAAAAATGTCCCCTCGCCAAATAATAATTAAACAACTAAACATACAGAATAAATAAAGAATATTAAGAGCAGCAAAGGAAAAAGACCAAGTGGCATATAAAGACAAACCTATCAGAATAACACCTGACTTCAATATGGAGAATTTGAAAGCCAGAAGGACCTGGACAGAGGTAATACAGACACTAATAGACCATGGATGCCAGCCTAGACTAATATACCCAGCAAAACTTTCAATCATCATAGATGGAGTGAACAAGACATTCCAAGACAAAGCCAGATTTAAACAATACTTATCCACAAACCCAGCCCTACAGAAGGCACTAGAAGGAAAATTCCAACCTAATGAAGTCAGATACACCCACGAAAACACAGGCAATAGATAACACCACAGCAGTAAATCCCAAAGAAAAGAAGTACACACACACTACAACCAAAAAATAACAGCCAATAGTCATTAATATCCCTGGACAAAACTTAAGTCCAAGTGGACCAAAGACCACAACATAAATCCAGTTACTCTAAACCTGATAGAAGAAAAAGTAGGAAATAGTCTTGAACACATTGGCACTGGTGATCACTTCCGAAATATAATACCAGTATCACAGACACTGAGAGAAACAATTAATTAATGGTACCTCTTGAAACTGAAAAGCTTTTGTAGAGCAAAGGACATGGTTCACAAGACAAAGCAATAGCCTACAGAATGGGAAAAGATCTTCACCAACCCCACATCTGACAGAGGGCTGATATCCAGAATATATAAAGAACTCAAGAAATTAGACATCAAAATGCCCAACAGTCCAAGTAAGAAATGGGCTATAGAACTAAACAGAGAATTCTCAACAGAAGAAGCTCAAATGGCTGAAAGACATTTAAGGAATTGCTCAACATCCCTAATCATCAGTGAAATGCAAATCAAAATGACTCTGAGATACCACCTTACACCTGTCAGAATGGCTCAGATCAAAAACACTGAAGACAGTTATGCTGGAGAGGATCTGTAGCAAGGGGAAGTCTCCTCCACTGTTGGTGGGAATGCAAGCTTGTACAGCCACTTTGGAAATCAATATGGTGCTTTCTAAGAAAATTGGGAATCCATCTCCCCCACGACCCAGCTGTAGCACTCTTGGGCATATATCCAAGGAATGCTCAATCATACCACAAGGGCACATGCTCAGCTATGTTCATAGCAATATTGTTTGTAATAGCCAGAACGTGGAAACAACCTAGATGCCCTTCAACTGAAGAATGGATAAAGAAAATGTGGTACATATACACAATGGAGTACTACTCAGCAGAGAAAAACAATGACATCATGAGGTTTGCAGGCAAATGGATGGATCTAGAAAAAATCATCCTGAGTGAGGTAACCCAGACTCAGAAGGATGAACATGGTATGTACTCATTCATAGGAGGATACTAGATGTAAAACAAAGATGACTAGACTGCCACACAACTCCAGGGAGGCTACCTAGAAAATGGGACCCTAGGAAAGACACAGGGATCGCCCAATGACAGAGCAATGGATGAGATCTTCATGAGCAAACTGGAAGTGGGGGGGGGTAATGAAGGGCAAGGGAAGAGAGCTTAGGGGAGCGGGAGATCCCAGCTGGATCAAGAACAGAATGGGAGAACAAGGAATGAGATACCATGATAAATGAAGATTCTATGGGAATAGGAAGAAACAAAGTGCGAGAGAGGTCTCCTGAAATTCACAAAGATACCTTCACAATAGGGTACTGGCAATGGTCGAGAGAAAGCCCGAACTGACCTACTCTGGGGATCAGATGGCTGAACAACCTAACTGTCATGGTAGAACTCTCATCCAGTGACTGATGGAAGTGAATGCAGAGATCCAGGTCCAGGCCCCAGGTGGAGCTCTGGGAGTCCAATCAGCGAAAAAGAGGAGGGATTGTATGAGTGAGAACAGTTGAGACCATGATTGGAAAAAGCACAGGGATAAATAGCCAAACTATTGGAAACACATGAACTATGAACCACTAGCTAAGGGCACCCCATGGAACTGGATCAGGCCCTCTGGATAAGTGATACAGTCGATTATCTTGAACTGTTTGGGAGGCCCCCAGGCAGTGGGACCGGTACCTGTCCCTAGTACATGAGCTGGCTGTTTGGAGCCTTGGACCTATGCAGGGACACTTTGTTCAGCCTGGGTGAAGGGAGGAGGAGACTGGACCTGTCTTGACTGAATTACCAGGCTGAGCTGAATCCCCAGGGGAGTCCTTGCCCTGGAGGAGATGGGAATTGGGGGTTGTTTGGGAGGAGGTGGGCGGGAGGAGGGAGGACAGGGGAATCTGTGGCTGAATTGTAAAACTAAATTAAATTATAAAATAAAAAAAAACTTGATAAAGAAAAAAAATCTGTAAGTTTGGCAGAAAGTGTCTTTACCACTGAGCAACATCACTACCCTCACCACTTTCAGTATGACAAATTATTCTATAATATAACTGTCCTGGTAGCTTTAAGTGTCCATTTGGCCCACCTGAAGAAACAAGTGGCCATTGTGCCTGCCATCCACAGGGATTTTTCCAGGGATTCTTCCCAGCCTAGGTCAGGCCCTGGTTCTCTAGTCTTCATGCATAATTTTCTCTAGAATCATGAGTGTCTTCCATTTGGCCAAATTGAGTCTTCACTTGCCCTGGGCTTGGATGCATCGGTGGGGGATACACAGTAAGATGAAACTTGAATAAGATCAGCACAAAGAGAGACATAAGACCAGTTATGAGGGTGCAAGCCTTGAATCCCATCACTCAGGTGGCAGAGGCAAGAGGTTCTCTGGGATTTCACATAGTGAGTTCCAAGACAGCCTGAACTGTTCAAAAAGGGATATGGTGAGAGACACTGGATGTGTAACCCACTGCAAGAAGTCTTCAGAGGAACCAGAAGCTTAGGGAAGGCACAGACAAGAGTATCTGAAGTGGCCTGAGAGTGTCAGGGGTCACCAGCATGTCCCTCCACATGTTCTACCATGGAACAGTAGTCCTGAAGATAAACAGAGAAGGTGTTCCAAGGCTGTGAGAACAGTTTAATGACAACTGTTGTCTTGGTTCAATTTGTGTTGATGTCGCAAGTTATTTGAGACTGGTGACTTATTTATAAGGAGCTGACAGGATTGGTGACTGTCACCAAGATGTGACATTGACACCGGGTCAGGCACTCAGTAGAGCACAGAGGGAGGAGACAGACCACAAAGGGAGAAGGAAAGGGACACCTGAGGAAAATGACAGAAGGACTTTCAAGTCGTCACTCCTAGGGAAAATAGCTGAAACTCCACTGGAGAATTGGGACTGAGAAAGGAGAAGGAAGGAAACTGCTGTGCATAATGACACAAGGGCACACCGCTGTGGCTCATGGGAGAAAATGGTGTCTGTTCTTCCAAGATTGAGGGAGGAAACAGAGATAATGATTATCTGTCCATTTTATTTTGGACTTTGGTTGTTTACGGAAACTTTCTGTTGTTTTTTCCTTTTATGTTTCATTGTTTTATTGTTGGGGTGTCTTGTTTTTGCATATGTAGATGTGGGTTGCATGCTCACACAGGGTCACATATATGTAGGTGCATGCCTCTGGAGGTCAGAAGATGCTGTTGGGTATCTTTCTCCATAGCTCACCACCTCATCTGGGGTCTCTGGATGAACCCAGAGCTCACTAGTCTAACTAGCCTTGCTAGCTCAGGGATCCTGTCTAGCTCTACTAAATGGCTGTCACATCTGCACACTTTAGGGTGATTCTTGGAATCTGAATCCACTTTAGCATACAAGTGCTTTATCCACTGACTCTAATTCCCTTTGGCTGGCTGGGTGGGTTGGGGCTTTCTTTTTTGTTTGCCAAGGTTCTAAACACCAGCACTTCATCAAGTACTTTCTTGGAGTTTCCTGCTTTTAAAATAATATTATTTTTTGAAATTTGCATAAAGTGCATCTTGATCATATCCATCTCCCACTTCATCCCTTCAGTTCCCTTCAAGACCTCACTCCAGAGAACATAGCCCAGATGGCCCATTCCTCCTCGAAGTCCATTCTGTTGTTTGGAAAGTTCAGGTTTCCAACATGTGAGTTACACACACACCACAGCAATCCCAATCACACAGTATGTGTGTCACTTCATGGTTGCAAAATAAGCATCTGAATTTCAATTTTAGTTATGGCTAACATGAAAATAATCTAGTTATAACAAGCCAGGTTTTATCACAGAGAGAGAGTGTGTGTGTGTGTGTGTGTGTTCCTGTATGTGAGTGCACACATGTTAATACACATATTCAGGTGTATGTGCATATCAAGAGTGTGTGGGTGGAGACCAGAGGACAACATCAAGACATCTACCTTTTTCTTTTGTTTTGAGACAGAGTCTCTCACTGACCTGGAATTCCATCAAGTAGGTGGACTGGCTAGCCACTGAGTCTCAGCATATCTGCTTGTACCTATCCTGGTTCTAGGATTACAAGCAGATGCCACTGTGGTGGATAGCTTTTGTCAGCTTGAAACAGGCTAATGTCACTGAAGGAGGGAATCTCATTAAGAAAATGCCCTTCATGAGATTGGGTTATAGGTAAGCCCTGTAGGGCATTTTCTTATTATTCATTGATGGGGTAGGAGGTGTGGGTGTCCAGTGGTCTACATTAGGAAACGGATGCTCTATGTTTACACCATTTCCTTCCAAAGTATGGTCCCTAGCCTGTGACTGGTTGTGGGCTGGGAGCTCCATCCACAACCTGGTCATGCCACCTTTTACTAGGAAGAATGTGAACTGGCTTGACACTTAACCTAGCAAAACAAGTTCAGCTAGTAATTCAGAGAGGACAAAGTTATAGAGTAACATGAGATTGCCTAATGAATTTTCTTTATCAACAAGAAGAGATAGAGAGGCTGAAGAGATGCCTCAGCAGTTGAGAGCACTAACCATTCTTGCAGGGGTTCTGATGTAGCTCCCAGAGCCCACAGTGTTAGTTTACAACCATATGTAACTCCAGGTCCAAGGGACCAATGCCCTCTTCTGACATCTGGTGGTCATGAGCACAGACATGATGCACTTACATATGTAGAGGTAAAATGTTCATCCATGTTTTGTTTTGTTTTCAAGACAGGGTTTCTCTATGTAGCTCTGGTTGTCCTGGATCTCTATCAGTAGATCAGGCTGATGTTTAACTCAGAAATTCATCTGCCTCTGTCTCCAGTGTGCCAGGAGTAAAGCATGAGCCACCACTATCTAGTTTTATTTTTTAATATAAAAGATGAAATTAAGGAAAAGGAGGAGACATAACCAAATGTAACTCCTCCTTAGGCCCACAGGTGCTCAGAAAGTCCACATACTCGGTAGCAGTGGCTGCAGACCTAGATTGGGGAGCTGAGTTAATTCCTGCTTGGGTCCACAGATAAATGGAAGGTTCAGAGGGGGCTGTTTCTCCAGCAGTTCCAGTGGTAGCTGAGAAATCAGGATGGGAACCGTATCTGACTCTGTAAGACCCACGGGTGTGAGGAGAGGGAAAGCTGCAGACCCAGGCAAGTGTCAACAATACAGAACTGAAATCACATCCTTCATTTATTGACCACCATGGAATAAAACTGGAAATTGATAACCAAAGAAACTACAAAAAGCACACAAGCTTATGGAAACTAAACAGCACATTTCTGAAATGTAATTGGGCCAAAGAAGAAATCAAGAAGGAAAATGTAAAATTTCTAGAAATGAATGAAAATGAAAACACAGCATA
>NW_023411924.1:0-12021 GCF_903995425.1 Onychomys torridus | reverse complement strand
CGTCAGTAGTGTTGAGGTTTGAGAACCCTTCAGATCAGTGAAGGCTTCCTGGAGGAAGGGATGCCCCCGTAAGCTCCACCCGGAAGGGGAAGGAGAAACCAGGTAACTGAAGGGACAGGAAGCCTGCCAGCAGGAAGAATGTGGGGTGAAGGGTTCAAGTGGAGAAAGAGCAGCAGCCAGAGGAGTTTAAGAGGTGGGGAGATATGTGGGGAGCCAGGTCAGGGGGGCCGTGCGTACCAGGTCGCTGACTTGTGGGTGGCCTTGATGAGGGGCTGCACATGCTTGACTTCCACCTAGGGAAGCTGATTCTGGCTGGTCTGTGAGACAGGGATTAGAGGGGCTTGTGTAGCCCTGGGGAACAGTAAGCAGAGAGCAGCGTAATGAACGACACAGGGATTGGAAGATGCCGTCATGAAACCTACATTACTTTGTGTGGTAGTTTTAAAAACAAAAAATGAGCCAGGCAGTGGTGGTGCACGCCTTTAATCCCAGCACTCAGGAGGCAGAGGCAGGCGGAACTCTGTGAGTTCCAGCCTGGTCTCCAAAGCGAGTTCCAGGAATGGAGCAAAGCTACACAGAGAAACCCTGTCTCGAAAAACAAAACAAAACAAAACAACCCCCCCCCAAAAAAAAAACCACCAAAACCAACCAAACAAAAAACAAAAACTGAGAAGCTTCCAGACTCCGCGATTGGTTGGGGTAGTGGGCTGAGAGGATTGGGGTCAGAATGAGTCACTTTTTTCGTTTCCTGTTTTATTTTTTTTTCCACCTGGAGATCATCCCAGGGTCTTCAGACTGGGGAGATGACTCAATGGTTAGAGCACTTGCTGTTCTTCCAGAGGACCAGAGTGCGGTTCCCAGATCCATGTCAGTCAGCTTAGTATTGTCTGTAACTACAGCCACTAGGATGTGATGTTCTCTCCTGGCCTCTTCAGGCACACACACACACACACACACACACACACAACGCACGCACGCACGCACGCACGCACGCGCGCACACACTTAAATACTTAAATCCAGGATCTTTGTGCAAGGTAGGCATGTGCTCTACCACTGAGCTACACCCATTCATTGAAATACCAGTTCCTATAAGAAACTTGCTGGAAGATAGTGTCTGGGTTCTGACACTTACATGTGGGCCAGAATTAAAGAATTTTTTTATTGTGGTTAAATATGTATAATAGAAAATCCATTAAGTATAAGTTGAGGTATACAGTCATAACTCAACTTTTAATTTTGAGGGGGCGGGGAGGTGAGGGTGATGATTTCTGGACAAGTTGAGTTTTTGGGTGCATGTAAATTGTTCAGATTGACAGTTCGAAATTTGCGTCAGGAAGCTGGGCGGTGGTGGCACACGGCTTTAATCCCAGTACTCGGGAGGCAGAGGTAGGCGGATCTCTGTGAGTTCAAGGCCAGCCTGGGCTACAGAGTGAGTTCCAGGACAGGCACCAAAACTACACAGAGAAACCCTATCTCGAAAAAACCAAAGGGGTGCTGGGAATTTGGGTCCGAACAGGGTGTGGTGGTGGCATACCTTTAATCCCAATACTCTGGAGGCAGAGGCAGAAGCAGAGGCAGATGGATCTCTGTGAGTTCCAGGCCAGCCATGGCTGTTACATAGAGAAACCCTGTCTTGAAACAAACAACAACAAAATAAAGTAATAAATAAAGAAATAAAGACTTCACCTACTGAGGAGGAACTTGGGGGTGGTTTTTCGGAGATGGGCATTCTGAGCAGTTTTTGTTTCTGTTTTTGACTTTTTAAGGGAGAAAGGCTGGACAAAATAATTCATTTGTGCCTTGCCTCCAATGTATGCATACCGGAGACATTTTGACTTTTGGGGAAGAAAGCCGTCTTTGTAAATACGGAACTGAGGGTTTAGGAAAGAGAGTAGCAGTCTCATTAGAGAAGATTTGCATATATCAGCTATGACAGCACGGTTTTTCTCCGAGGGGTGTGACTTATCTTTAGCTCTAATAGAATACGCCCGGAAAGGGAAAAGGTGATCTACTGCTATTTGCATTATTGCATGCTGGGGAAGGCTCAAGGCTTCTCATACTAAACTTACAGTTATCTTCTGCAGATCCTTGAGGGTGACTGTGCACGAGTTTGTATATCGTTTATTGAAGTGAAGAGAAGGATTGGAAAAGGACAAGGGCATTATGGAAATAGCCCCATGTAGTTCCCTTGAGTTCTTGGGTAGCTGCCTGTCCCGATGCATGTCAGGCTTAGTGTATGTGATAGTCCCCTCAACATTTCCAAATGCTTAAATTTGTTAACATGTACGATTCCAGGTGACTTAGTCCTGTATGGTATAGCAGTATACATGAGGCTGGGCTGAAACAAGATGGTTTAGCTCACGGCTCTCGAAGCTGAACATTGGTGGTGGATGGTAGGATGTGGCAAGAATGTATGTAGGCATGTAGGGGAGAGGCACGTGGGGTGGCCTGGTACATTACAACCCAGTACCTGGAAGCCTAGGCTGCTCCTGAGTGAGCGGTAATTGCCCCCTTAGGTGAGTGCTCATGACTGCCCCACCAGCCTTCAGTGCTTACCAGCTGTACACACTGGTAGTTTTATGATTAACTTGTCACAAGCTGGGTCATTGAGGTCCCTGAGGAGGGAACCTCAGTTGAGAAAGTGCCTCCACCAGATGGGCCTGTGAGCAAGCCTGGGGGGCCATTTTCTTGATTGGCAATTGGTGTGGGAGGCCCAGGTCACTGTGGGTGGTGTCACCCTGGGTGCTGTAAGAAAACAGGCTGAGCAAGCCACAAGGAGCAAGCCAGTAAGCAAGTGTTCCCTTCCCCGGCCTTGCATCAGTTCCGGTCCCTAGGGTCCTGCCATGCTTCCCTGGTTGACAGACTACAAGCTGGAAGTTGAAGTAAAGCTTTTTCTGCCCCCAGTTGCTTTGGGTCACAGTATTTTTATCAGAGCAGTAGAAACCTAAGTAGGGCAGCAGCTAAACATCCAGTCATTCCTCTGAGGCCAGCCTTCTCCAGCCTTCCAGGGAGGTGGCTTTCTTGAGCTGTATTTCAAATGAGGCTTGTGGGTGTGTATTAACAAAGGGCCCAGGTTACCTGTGTGGGCAACCAGGTGTGGGAACCCCTTCTGGTCCACCCTAGGCTCGGGTACCACCTGAGACCATTACTGGGTGATTTTCACGAACAGCCATAAAATGTAGAGATGTCTCTGAACGGCCCTGCCTTGAAGATGAGCTGTGTGATTGTTACAGAACAGAACCCCAGCTCCCGTCAGTCAAGGGGGCATCTCCACTTAGGGAAGGAAGTAGGAACTCCAGAGCGTAGACCAAGAAGTCTTTCACTGGTTCCTGCATGATGTTCTAGTTGGCTTTCTATTGCCATGATAAACACCATGACCAGAAGCAACTTGGGGAGGAGAGGGTTTGGCTCACAGGTCCATTATGAACAGAGTCAGGGCAGGAACCCAAGGCAGGAAATGAAGCAGACGCCATGGGAAGGGTGCTGCTGACTGGCTTGCTCCCCATGGCTTGCTCAGCCTGCTTTTTTACACAGCCCAGGACCACCTGCCCAGGGTTGGCCCCACCCACAGTGGCCTGGGCCCTCCTCCATCAGTCATTAATCAAGGAAATGCCTCACAAGCTGAGCTGATGGAGGCATTTTTCTCGGCGGTGACTCCAGCTTGCATCAAGTTGACAAACATCTAACCAGCGTATATAATTTGACAGATTTTCATGTCCTTCTGAAGGGACTCTTGTGATTTTAAGAAGAACTAGAGCAGTGAGTTGTTCTAGCAAAGACTTTTAGTGGCAGACACAAGGCAGTCTGTAGGCTTAGACGGTCTCAGGTTGTAGACCGTACGGATTGAGAGGTGCTGGAGAGGACTGTCAGAATCTGCTTTTACTTGCAATGGATAAGCTGTCCAACAGTTAATCGTGCATTGTGTTTTTGTAAAGTAGGCCTGGCAGTTATCATTCAACAGTGTGATTGCAGTGTAAAGAGATTTTACAAAGCGCTAATTTCCTTGTGTTTGAATATCTGCTTTGAGTTCCACTTTCGTGTGATTTGGAGAGGGCCGACTGAGAGCAGGGAGTTTTGGGGACTCTGTTTCAGACCATGGAATGTCCTTATAAAGATAGGTTTTGAATCTCTCCTCCAAACTGTTGGAGTTGAAATTTTCGTTTTTTGTTTTTTTCATTTTGAGTGACTTCTTTAATCAAGATGTCAATCCGAGAAGGAAATTCTCTTTCTTTGAAAACGTATGTGGTTATTCCCATTTCTGTCCCAGGTGCTGCTCCAACCCACAGGGTCTCTGGGCCAGGCTGTCTTTCAGCCTGCTGTCATGCCGCTTTTTACAGCCCAGCAGTACTGGGGCTGAGGTCTTCTCTACGACCACTCCTTCCTCTTGTCAACTTGAGGAACATGAGTCCTTTAAAGAACTCTTTAAAAATGTCTCTTAAAGGGTACTAGAGAGGTGGCTTAGGTGGCTCAGTGGTTAAGAGCACCAAATGTCTTTGCGGAGGACCCAGGTTCAATTCCCAGCAACCACGTCCAGAGGCCCATAATTGCCTGTAACATCAACTCAAGGGAGTTGATGCCCTTTTTGGGTCTCCCTGGGCACTTAGAGCCTGCGCGCACGTGTGGTGTGTGTGTGTGTGTGTGTGTGTGTGTGTGTGTGTGTGTTTGTGTTTTTGCCTGGAAGGGACCTGATTCTTGGCTACAGGTACAGCAGGCTTGTGGCTTCTGTCTCCTTGCACTAAGACCCCAGCAGTGCTGGGCTCCCTGACTTCATACTGTGCGCTGTTCCATGCAGAGAGAGCTGCTTTTGGAATCGTGTACTTAATTTGTTCAGCGTCCAGGAGCTGGCTTACCTCCTATCTGCTCACCCTGTGGCTTATTCTTCTTGCCAAGTCCTGAAGGTGGAGTCCAGTCCTGAAGGCGGAGTCCTGTGTTCTGTTCTTCTGCATGGCCTCCCTGGGCTCCCCCCACCCCCTCCAGTAGCCACATAAGCAGCTGCCTCTCAGGCTGAGGCGTCTGTCCCTCTGCCTGACAGCCTGAGGTGCTGGCTTGCAGTTCCCTCACCCCATTTGAGGCCCAGCTATGTTCTTGCACCCAGCTGGCACATGTGTGCCCGTTTTTATCCCCCGATAATTCAATTTAGTTCACTGTTTCAGAAGTCTATCTAGGAAACACAGGCCTATACTGTATTCCCTTCCTCACGATGCTTTCATACCCAAGGGGGAAAAAACTAGGTTCTTAAGGATCCCCTTCCTTATATTCATCTTCCCTGGAACTCCTGCCTTCCCGTGTTCCCACCAGCAGCTTCTTCCCGTCATTAACCCCCAGGTGTCCCTGCTCCATCAACTCTTCCCACCTCAGTCATCTTCCCAGGTGTCTCTGCCTGGCCACTCCCTTAAGCCAAGTGTCCCCTCCCCAGCTTACACCTCAGCCACTCACACTCCAAGTTCCTAACCCGGTCATTCCCCTGCATAGCTGATTCCTCCCCGGTCACCAGGGGTCCCCAACATAGGTACTTCCTCCTACCCATCAACACCCCCAGTTTTGTTTCAGCCCTTGTCACCCCCTCCCTCAGGTGTCCCTGCCCAGCCTCTCTCCTACACTTTATAAGCCAGCTGCAAGCCTCTTAGCTGTTGACAGACTGCCCCCCCCCCCGGGGGGGGCGGGGGGCCTTCATCTTCAGCATCACATGGTACGGTACCGGCAGACCCGAGTTATTCTCGTCTGTTGAACAAATGGAGGTTTGAGCAAGTGAGGTCGAAGAAGATGGCTGCTGAGACCTGTGACATGTTTTGCACACCCCAAGTCCTCCGTCACTCATGGGCGGCTTCTGTGTGGGCCCCGGTGTGAAGGGATAGGCCCTTCACCCTTTGGGTTGGCCATTGCTGGCTGGAGTTGCTTCTCAGTGTGTTGTCAACTGCTGGGGGTGACATGTCTGTTCAGGGAGGAGGAAGAGGAGGGCTGTGTGCCTGTGGCCTTTCTCTGTGGGTGTTGCGTTTGCTTCTCTCTGCTCAGCTGAAGTGGGTTACCTTCAAAGCATTCATTAGAAGGGAGCCAGTTGGCCTTGAGCTGTGGGCCCGGAGTGGAAGGCTCCCTTCTGGGATCTGCAGTGAAATTCAGAAAAGCACAGTGGGGGGGGGGGGGGGGGGAGGCAGGGCCAGCCCCTGGAGACTGCCAAGGGAGAGGGAACCTTTGGTAAGTAGGTCACTGGAAAGCAAGCCAGCCCCAAGGCGTTCTTCCCAGAGGGCCTGAGAAGAACGCCCCCCTCCACGCACGTTGGTGATTGTATCAGATTTTATGCCACCCTCCTGGCCTTTGGGCAGGACTTGCAACCACCTGACAGACAGATGGACAGTCTGCATTGTCTTGACCTTCGCTGTTGCTGAGCTTGTTGTTTGTTGATTTGGAGACAGAGTCTGTGGAGCCCAAGCTGACCTTTAACTCATGACCCTCCTGCCTCCACCTCCTGAGCTCTGGGTTTGCAGGTGTGCACTGGCTGCACAGTTAGCTTCCCAGAGCTTTTCTCTGTACCACCCTGGGTGCTAAAGGCTTCACTGTCGGCTCCTCAGGCCTCAGCTCCTCCTGAGGTGGGGAGCTGGATGCAGACCGAGTTTCTGTGGTTTTCAGTTTTGTTTGGTTTCTCTGATGGACGTTTCTGGAAGACTGGGAATTAGGAGGCACAAGTGTGTTCGCTGCATGGAGGCAGCATCTCCCATCCACCCGCAGGAACCAGGAAAGCCCGGGGATGCGTGCTGCGTACACTGCAGTTAGCGCCTTCAGGCTTCTTAAGCACCAGGGCTTCATCTAGCCCATAGAACTGCATCCCGGGCTCCTTGTAAAATCTCGATTTATCTTTCCGTTATAGGTGTGTTCACACATTCGTTGGAGTGAATTATTTAAAGTTTTTATGAGAAAGGCCTGATTTCTATTGGCCTGCTCCGATTTGCACTTTAAATATAGTCCCCCATCTCAGTTCACCAGAATTCGTGTTGAAAAGAGAAAAGAGAAAATGACTCTTGAACAGCAGTTTGGCACGTAAAAGCATGGTTTACCTTGGAATATTTCTCCAGCTTCACGTTAAGGCACTAACGCCAAATTTTCAGAATTGCTTTCCCGTGCCAAACCTAGAAATCAGCATGAAATGAAGCAGCGAATATTGAGCCCCCGGTGGTCATTCCTGGGTGCCCCTTTGGCCGGGAGGACACGGACTGGACAGGAAGAACCCTCCTCCCTGCTTCCCTCACCTCCCTCTCCCTCTCCTGCTCCCCTTCCCCCCTCTGAAGTTGCCAGACCTTAATATTAAAATCGAAATGAAGTCAACCATGAACATTAAAAATACAGGCCATCTCATGTAGCTACGAAGCCCGGGCAGCAACTTAAGGAACTCCGAGCAAATACAGCATACTCCACACGCAGTGCTCAAACCTCATCATTTTACACTGTGAATTATTCAGCCTCTGTTTGTATTTATATTTCATGTATTCTGCTTGCTCCTCCGATTAGCATACCCCAAGTCTGCAGTGCGTCAAAATGATGAAATTAAAAAAAAAAAACAAAAAAAGGGAAATACAAAAGCAAACAGTGACCTGTCTCCTCCCACTTTGTGAAATTGAAAGCCTTGGTTCTATTAATATTGAGACCTAGTTTAAGACAAAAAAAAAAAAGTTTAAGACTTTCACACTTTAGCTACTGAGAGGTTGTCTTTGCTTTGGTAATCCGAAGTTAATAATTGTGAGAATTGCGGAAATAAATGGACAATTGTTTTAAAGCTTATTTACCCCGTTTTCTCACTCTTTTAACCCATTTCCACCTCTCTTTCTTCATCTTTTCCCAAGAAACCTGGTTTTGTTGGGAGGAATTCTGCAAATGACTCATCACTTTATGCTTTGATGTATTATGTGCCTAGAACATACACTTGGTGCCTTCGTGATCTTGTTTGTTCGATTTGGATAGAAAAACGTCAGGATAAGAGGGGGCTGGAAAGAATGGACACAGTCCCCATGTCACTTTTAAATATTATGTCATCTCTGCTCTGGGAAAAAGATTTTGGTTTCACAGTGGAGTGGTGGAGACAATGACAGGCTTTTTATTTTTAAAGGATTTTTTTTTAAAAAGTCCAGATCTGTATATTTCGAGAGAGAAGTCTGCACGAAGGCCTGGTGTCCCCATCTCAGCAGGCGGGCTCTGTGGGGCTCTCTTGGCCTCTTGGCGGTATCCTCCTGGATGAGTGGGTCTCCTTTAAACCGTGACACCAGCAAATTATTAGCTGCTTTGTCAAAGGCGAGGCTCTGCGTTGGTGCCTCCTAGGACCAGTGCAGAAAAGGGGCCTTCCACAGTCTGCTCTCCCTTCTCAAGTCGCTGACACAACCCCACCCCACCCCACCCCACGAGTCATAGCCCACCAGTTTTGTAGGCAAGTGAGATGAAAGAAAATTCCAGGTGTTAGATGATGCCACCGGACCTCTTACATGAGAAAGTGACTTTATTTAATAACGGAGGAAATGATAACCAAGAGACCGTTGATTATCTAGGTTAGAAATAAGAACTGGTTGGAAGGAGAGGAGTTTTTCCTTCCAGTCCTGGGGATTGGGCTGAGTTGTGCATGTTAGGCAAATGTTCTGCCGCTGAGCTATATCCTGAGCAAGCTGGATCTTTGAATGGAAAACTACATTGACTTTGTTAGTGGAACGTGAGGCCTGTACTGCTCGCCACATAGCTGAAAACCCAGGAAACAGAAATTCATGGGGAAACAGGCTCGTTCAAAGCCCATTCTAAAGGAGACAGAGACGATTCTCAATCTCAGATGTCCGTCTCTAGGTGTTTAAGGGGCAGAGAGCTTTTATGGGATTCAAAGGGGAGTTGTGAACAGGCAGTGGGCAAGAGAGCCCGTGTGCTGGCCAGCGTCTTGTGTCTTTTGTTTTCTTTGGCAGGGGGAACCTCACTATGGACTGTTCTCTGTTCTGATCAGCCAGAACTTGAGGAATGGCTTTTCTTTCTTCCCTAACAGGATTAGGAAGAGGGAAGGTAAAAGAAGAAGAGGAGCACTGGATTTCTGTTTAATTTTAAAGATTATTTTGTTTTATGTGTAGGAGTGTTTGCCTTCATGTATGTATGTATGTATGTGTTCCTTGTGTGTGCCGTGTCTGCAGAGGCCAGAAGAGAGCATTGGATCACCCTGGAAACTGGGGTTACAGATGATTGTGAGCTGCCAAGTGGGTGCTAGGAATTTACCCTGGGTCTCTGCAAGAATAGCCAGTGCTGAGCCATCTCTCCACCTCTCCTGCACTGTCTGTCCATCCATCTGTCCATCCGTCCATGCCGCGGACTGGATCTCAGCTAGACCACCAGACCGAGGGAGAACGGAGTGAAGGTACTCAGGATAAGTGGGATTCGGCGAATGACAGACAGCCACAGACACGAGAGTATGTTGTGAAGCTGCTGCAATTTTACTCAGACCAAGCAGTGAATTTTATACAGTTACTTGAGGAAACACGGCAATCGGCCAGTAGGGTGATAGACATAGAATCAACAATGTAGTCACATACTTTTCTCAGAATGATTAACAGATCTCATGAGTATAGCCTTTACTTTTTCTTTTGTGGTTCCTCATCCGGACAGAGAACATTACGGCCCTAGCTGTAGTTCTCCTTCTACACCTTTGTTCTGTATCAAAATTAAACCCTTTTCATCATTGTTCTAACCATGGTTTCATTTGTGTGAAAATATTTTAACCTTTGCCTGTGGGGTGAGAAGGCACCAGGGGGGTCGGTACCTAGCTAATCTTTCCATGAACTGTAACTTATGCCATTTCTGTTTTCATACCATTATGATTCACACATCGGTTCCCATGTACGTCATAAGCTCCCGTAAAAGGTAATGGCTCTAAATAATTATTATGTCTAGGATTAAAGTTAGGGGGTTGCCACCATCGACCCTTGATGAGAAACTCTATTTGTCCCTGGATAATTTTTGTAGGAATGGCTAATTCCTGTAACTGCTTCCTTGCAGATGCTGTCAGCTGCGCGTGTGGATTGCCTATGAGTCCCTGAATTTTTACTTTCATTCTCTCTTTGCTAGAGTCTTCGTCCTTCTGAATCATAAGTTTTTTCTGCTCTAAATCATTCATGAATTCCCCCAAACTTTAGGGACCCTCTTGAACTGTTTGTCTAAGAGCTTGAATCATAGGTGGGGGTATTGAAGCCACTTTTGAGGAATCATTACTCTCTTTATGGGGCACATCAGGAACATTAAGAGTTAACTTCCTGGAATCAATACACAAGGAAACAGCAATAATTACAGCTGCAAAGAGAAGAAGGCAGAGTGCCAGCCAGCCTCTGCAAGAAGATCTGCATGGTTCCGTGTAGCCTGGCACCTTGATTCAGGCAGATTGATGAGGGGTCGCCAGGGGCATAGACCCGAGGGCCGCGAGCCCCCTTTCCCACGTAACTACCTTATCCAAGGCATTTGTCACGCGGGCGACACTGCCGTGGGCGTGGCACGTCCATCCGTCCATCCATCCATCCATCCATCCATCCATCCATCTAGGATCTCCCTGTGTAGCCCTGGCTGGCCTAGAACTCTCTATATAGGTCATATTGACCTTGATCTTGCAGAGATCTGCTCTTGAGTGCTGAGATTAAGGGTGTATGCTGTCATACTCCCAGCAACAGACAGTTTTAAATGAACTGCTGGAGTCTGACCACTGTTTTTCTAGTCTGTAAGTTCTCAGCACGTTTATTCCTAGAGTCCTATGGTGCCAAGTGATGCAAACATGTGACCATGCCTGATGGTTGTTTCTTCAGTGGTATTAGGTCAAACCCATAAACCCTTGTAGATGCAAGCACATACTCCCCGACTGTGCTGTAATCCCAGCATCTACATCTACTAAATAATTCTGGTTTTGGTATCTCCTTGAAGGTTTGATTAATTAATTAATTAAAATTTTAATTTTAATTTTATTTTAATTATGTATTATGTTTGTGTCTGTGTGGGGGTTTATGCATACTTGAGTGTAGATGCCAGTGGGGACCAGAAGAGGGTGTCAGATCCCTTGAAGCTGGAGTAATAGGTGGTTGGGAATCATGTCCTCTTTAAGAAACGGTAAATGCTCTTCCCTGGTGACCCATCTTTCCATTCTCAGAGTCTCTTGAGAGCAAATGAAATAAGGACAAACCCAAATATTAAGTTACCTAGAAATAGAATTTAAATGGTATTTGGGTTAAATCTCTGCTTTATTAATGATTTGGGCCTTGACTCATGTGCACATGTGCATGTGTGTGCGTGTGTGCATGTGTGTGTGTGTGTGTGTGTGTGTGTGTGTGCGCGTATGTGTGCGTGTGTGCGCGTATGTGTGCGTGTGTGCGTGTGTGCGTGTGTGTGTGTGTGTGTGTGTGTGTGTGTGTGTGTGTGTGTGTGGTGGCTTGAATAAAGTGTCCCCTATAGTCTCAGGCGTCTGGTCCCATGTTGGTGGTGCTTTTTGAGAGGCTGAGGAGGTGTGGCCTTGTTGGAGGAAGTGTGTCACTAGAGGTGGGCCTTCAAGAGACTTTAATCTCTCACATTTGAGTTCCCTGTCTGCCTGCAGTTCATGACGTGAGTCCTCAGCATCCTGCTCCCGCCACTGTGGGTACTCATTCTCCATGCTGGACTCTCCTCTCTGGAACCAATAAGCCCCAAACAAACCCCTTTGGTAAGTTGCTGTGGTCATGGCATTTTATCAGAAAAGAGGAGAATAACTAACAGTGTGTGCCAGTAGTGCTGGAAGGTGCATGTATGTGTGTTAAGTGTGAATAGATCATATCATGGTGAAAATAATTGAGAATGGGAATGATCTCCTCTTCTACTGGATTAGATAGGTGCCGCCTGGTAAGGTAGCCTACATACATAAACACACACACACACACACACACACATCACACAACCACGAAGCACCACTACACACATGGAACATACCAGAACGATTCCAAAGCATGCATGTTTCAGGGGTGGTGGGGGACTTTAATAACGAAATACACTGTTCTATATA
>NW_023411923.1:0-10483 GCF_903995425.1 Onychomys torridus | reverse complement strand
ACGAGAGATCTGGCAAGTCTTGACTGTCACCTAATGTTCCTTAGTAAAGTTGGGGCATCTGTCTTCAGCCCACAAGGCTAGAGTCTCTTGATCACTTATCTTAGTGTCCTGAAGAATGTCTGGCAGTTTCCTCTATGAAGCAGAGGATCATTTTTCCAAGCAAAGTTCAGTGGTCACTTTTCTATGGGTCCAGTATGTTCAGTTGATCAAGCAGTCCAGGAAAGTACAGATTCTTGCTCAAATGGCTATTTTTGCCAACATGAAGATAAACTACACATGGAATGTCTCTGATGCCCTTCCTCTTCTCTAAAGTAAATTGATGCTGCCAGGAGCAGACATGTCTCACTGTCCAGAAAGTCTACATTTTTAAAAAAAATTTAATGCCATGTTCTGTAGCTCTTTGAAGTATTTGAAGATTATGTATCTATCTGAGAAATATCTATGCATACCTAGAAGACTTAACTAACATGGTTATGGTTATGATTATCATAGATGACTAATTATTAATCTATTTTTAATTATCCATTACACTTTTAAATGAGCTGTACAAACATAATACCTTAAACAGAATAGAAATATACACACAGCATAACAAAATTAACTTTAAGTTTGTATCAATAAACTAAAATCTATACCAATGTAAAACATTTTAAACAAGTTATTGCTCTTTAAAATTAAGTTCATTAATCTCCCCTTTATCCTATTATATCTGTATCATATCCCCTTTTCTTCTTTAGAAAGAGATCACATTTATAATCAACCTGACTTAAATAAAAATATTGGTTTTTCTCTGTTCCACTCCAGAGGGCTCTTCTGATTTGGGACACAGAATCTTTTAACCTTTTCTTTTAGCAATATGCCTGGGTTTTGAGAAGGAGTGAGCCAATTCCATCTCCAAAGCCAGCTTGATATATTTGGGTATTTGGGTATAGTTTCTCTTACTACTTCCTGCTGAAGGGGGGCGCTGTAACTTAGGGGGGACACAACAAAGATTTTAGGATTATGGAGTAGTCCGTGAGGGTATATCTTCTGAGCTAGTTGCCTTGAAACCATTTTGGATGTTGGATCATCTGGGCCATGGTGTCATTGGAGACCTTTCAGGTGGTCTTGGCTGGTCAAATCTGATGTATCTTAATCTGGAACAAATCCATAACCTCTGGCTTCCTGTTTTTAGCTCCAGTTAGAAATGGTTTTTAAATATTCTCAGCCATTTGTATCTGGAGACCTTCTCTCCAGCCCCTGCCAACCCCTGCTAATCCAACAACCCACTTATAAAATAAACACACAGACACTTATATTATTTAAAGTGTTTTGGCCATTAGCTCAGGCCTACCACTGTCTAGCTCTTACTCTTATATTTAGCCCACTTCTATTAACCTATACATTGCCACGTGACTTATGGCTTACCAGTACCTTACATCTTGCTTTTCATGTTGGTAGCTGGCAGTGTCTCTCTCCCCTGCCTGTCTCTTTTCCCAATTCTCCTCTCTCTTAGTCCCACCTATACTTCCTGCCTGGCTAATGACCAATCAGTGTTTTTATTTATACAGAGCGATATCCACAACAGGATGAGTGAGATGAGCAGTTACACTTAACCATATATAAAATCAAATATTTCATTGAACATGAGTTTCATCATCGGGAGAATATAGACAGAACCCTCTCCTACTCCCTTGATGAGTTATAACAGAATTGATGATAAAGTAAAACAAGTAAAAGTCATAGTTGGAAGACAATATACTTAAAAGCAAGAGTGATCAGTTTTAGGGGAGCCATCATCTTCTGTTACTGTAGTAAGGGCCAGAGCCTGTACCCTTGATACCAGGCTCAGACCTTCATCCTTACTAAGCTCTCTAAGTAAACTAAGTTAGCCACTTGTGATGTGTCTGCTTATAATGCAGTCACACTGGAAGCAAAGTGGGCAGATCTCTCTGGTGACCTAGGGCAGTTTAATCTATAAAGTGAGTCCCAGGTCAGACAAAGATATTTACTAATATTATACTTTAAAACAAAAAGAAGAAAGAAAGAGAGAAGAAAAGAATCAAAAAGAAAGCACATTACTAATGAACAATGAAAACATGATATTTATTGAGTTATACTAATTTTGTTATGCATATATAAGGTACCTAATACATTCTTTAGGTCTTAAAGTTTAGGAAGAAGGCAAAAGATAAACAAAAATGACTAATAAAATGAAGTCATATAATGAATTTTCCTATCTCTAAAACCTTCCCCTATTTTCAGGTACTGTCTCTCCAGCCATGTAGTGAGGTAAGGAGTAAATTTTTCAAGAAACATTTTAATCCTGAGTACTCAGACTTTTCCCACAATGGGATTCATGGGGAAATTACAAGTTCATCGGGTCCACTGTTTCACTAGCTGTTAGATAAAGAAAGTGATATAAAAGACTTCAGAATATCCTTATTCCTGACATGCAGGCTGGCAGATTACAAGGATGTCAGCTTGAAGAGTGAGGCACATTAAGGTCTAAGGAGAGATGCAAAGTGAGGAGAGCAGGCTATTATCATGGACAGGTATAGGTAGTTGCCCAAAAAAAAGAAAGAAAGAAAAAGGAAGGCTAACCCATCACAGCTGAGTGGATAAAGAGGGCACAGTAAGAATCAGCTTTTCCTCAGGTACACACCAAGTGTTGTACACTGAGGATTTCATATTTTGGCTTTTACACCCAAAGATCCCTCCCTAATAATCCCCCCATACTTTACAGCTCTTTGTAAATGCCTGAGTGTCCCACTCTTAGAGAGACCTCTGTTTAACTCTCAGGATCTCCTGACAACTGGATGTCATCTGAATTTACAACAAAAAAAGTTTTCTAACTGAAGGATATTTGGGCATCAGGAAAGCAAAGTATGATCTCCTTCAGACAGGTCAGTTTTTATACCTGCAAATTCTTTTGTCTCTAGATAGGAGGTATAAATTCCATCAAGGGTACACATGACATATACCTTTGTCAGCTTGCATCACTGCTCATTTATGACAATGGTGACAAACTTAATCTTGTGGCTTTGGTCAAGCTGTCAGCTACTTTTAAAAAACATGGATTTTCAGTTCCACTACTGATCATTTTGTACTCTTCTCTCACTTTGTGGAAATTTAGGCATGGAATCTTATTTAAGCATGCAATCTAAATGAGTTAATGATGCTATCACCTTGTATCTCTGCTGGATTATCAGGGCTGTGTAAAGATGGATTCAGGATCACCCATTCACCTCTTACTGCTGTCAGGAAATGTTCATGAGGATAAATCATTTGCTCAGTGCTTGTGACTATTGACTACTAATCCACAGGGGCCTGACTTTGATTCCCAACCACCAAGAGACAGCTCACAACTATCTGTTACTACAGGCACTGAGAAACAGACATTCTTGAAAATAACTTAAACATGAAGAAAACATTTTTAAAAAAATATGGACACACATAAATATCTGTCTTTTTACCCTTTGCATGTTGTGTGCTCTAGGAGGCCAGAAGAATGCATCAGATCTCTTGGATCTGCATATACAAGTAGTTCTGAGCCATTTGAGGTAGATGCTATGAACCGAACTGTGGTATCTAAGAACAGTAATATTGAGAAAACTCTCCAGCTCCCAAATATGTCACTAAAATACCAATGATGAAAATGCCCCATTGTTCCTTTTGTCTTCTATCTTTTAAATGTGATGAAAGTCCCCAGATGGTTTTCAAAGGATTCATTGACTTTCTATAACTCTGTAAAAGGACTCTCCACATTGTGTCAGATATTCATTGTTAACAAAGTTTACTACCTTAACATGAGTAAAGATAACAAAAGTGTTGGTTGAAACCAGTAAGAGTCCAGTCCAGTCAGATTATATTAGGATAACTTCCATAATTTGAGATTCTTGTTTTGTTTTTGGAAGTTTTTGGAGATAGGGTTTCTCTACATATCCCTGGGTTTCCTGGAACTCTCTGTATGGACCAAGCTAGTTTCCAATAAGTGAGTGGCATGCTAACCTCTCCCAAATGCTGGCAACACAAGCATGCATCTCTAAACCCAATTGAGATTATGAATTTATAAGTATCAATGACTAATTACTGACAATCAAACTATTTTCTCACTTTCACTTGTTGGTCTGAGAAAGTGCTGTGAATAAATGTTTAGTCCTCAGAAAAAACTAAATAATTCAAAATGCAATAAATAGAAAAAAAAGAGATGCCAATATATTATTTTCATTGACAAATAGGATTTATCATTCAATTTCTCCTACTTTGCATTATTTTTCAAAGAAAATATGTTTAACATCTGAAAAGATGGTATTGTATTGATTTAATATTACAAATAATCGTATTTGAGCATCAATGGGACAGCAGTGGTGGAAATGTCTTTCTTGTGAAAGTCTATAATGTTATGTTGATTACCGTATGAAGTTGAACAAAACTAGAGTGCACAAAATAAATCTCACAGCTATTACATTATCTGGCATCTGTGGATAATTCCCTTAGAAGATGACATTTTGGGATGAAGTGCCAAATGCATAACAGATGAGGACATGAAGATGCATGGAACTTTAAATAATGTATACATATTCATAGCACATTAATTTTATTGTGAAATATACACTTGATTACTGACTCACTTAAATTATTACATATCTTCCACATAGATAAAAAAATGATACTTTGGATACACACATGAAGTATTTGAAGATTTTTATATTCTCTGTTAAGTATTTTAAAACAAACATTATTAAAATGTATTTGTAAGTAAATTGGTTGTAACAACTCTGGGTTTGTTCCTAGATTTTTACACCAAAATGTGAGTTTTCAAACTCTGAAGAAAGGTGTCCTGACTACTTGGGAGTCAGAAAAAAACCTTGAGTTACTTAGAACAACCCTGACAGCTTGAACTGCAAGGAGACAGTTCAGCCCTGGAGGGCGAGGTATCCTGGACCCCTCAAGCTACTCAGAACAATAGGTCTGCCCTGAAGGTATCCTAGACACCTGGAACTGTTTAGCACAGCTCTGATGGCTGAAACTGCAAGGAGACAGTTCAGCCCTGGAGAGAAGTTTTTCTGACTTCTCGGGAAAGTTAGCCTTGGAACTGCTTCAGAAGGGGAGGGTATCCTGACTATTCAAGAATGTCAGGGTATCCCGACTGTTCAGGAAAGTCACGCTATACCTGGTGTGATGAGGGATTGTCTCCCTGCTGGATATAGCAATTGTGCTCCTCTCCTGGAGAGCCACTACAGCTGAGCTTCACTCAGACCCCACTTAAGGCTGTTTCCTAGCAAAGTTCTGCTTCTCCTGGCTAAGAAATTGCAAAAATGTAGGAATCTTCTCCAGGTCAGGAGAAAATTGTGGCTTTTCACCTCTCTCTTGCTCTGGCCACTTACAGACATCTCAACAAGGACCTTCTATTCAGCTTGTCCTTGCTCAATCCACTAAGGGATGTCTGAGCAAGGTTCTTCTGTTCAGCTCCTCCTTGCTCAATCCACTTTGTGATGTCCCAACAAGGTTCTTCTGTGCACCAGTGAATGAAGATCATCACACCCAAAACACTGTGAGAAAGAGATTTATTTGGGAAGGAGGAGTACAGGAGAGTAGCTCCCCCTACCAGGGTTGAGAGAATAGTTCACAATTGACCAGGAAGAGTGGAGGCAGAGTCAACCCAGCATTGGTTAGTTTTTTTTTTTTTTTCTGCCCAGGAATGGGCCGGTTATGTGGGCTAGGGACAGACATGGCCCCGATTTCGGGACCAAACTGTGTTTATTTCACTGGCCTTTCTTGGGTTTTTGATACTACATCAAAGACCAGGCCTCATTTCTTTCACTGACTCTGATTCTTGGGACCAAGTATGTTATTTTGTGTGACATATTTCCTCAGTTCTGGGTTTGGGAATAAAGTGTCCATTTCTCTAACTCAGGTCCCAAACATAGACTGTGTTTCTTTTTCTGGTAATGGGCCCTAAAGCCAGGATTCTACTGTACTACTCTGTGATTCATTGGTTTCACAAGCCAGCTCTCCAGGGGCAGAGATTTCTTTGATTTGACCCGAACTGTTTTTCTTTCACTGGTGTTATCTGAGCCATCTTTTCTCATTCTGGGCTCCAGAGTCAGGGGGGTTTCTCTAGCTAGCTTCCCCCCTACATCTCTCCTTTTTTATTTAGAAATAACCACTGGATCTTGGAAAGGCTAATAAACAGCTGTGATTTGAAAAGGGTACTTAGCAGTTAGGAGTTGGGAAGAGTAATCAGCATCAAGGGGCCGGAGAGGGTTAGGTTATTGTTAGACTGCTTCCTACTGATTTGGGGCTTTGAGGTTCTTGGGACAATCTTGATCTTCCCTCTCAGGATATAAAAAGGTTCAGCAGCTCTCTGGCTTTGTCAGTAGGGGGCTGGTAATCCTGTAATATTAAGTGGTTCAGAGTTTAGTTAGAAATATTTTGAATCTGTTGTTGAAGTAACTAATCAAGAAGTTTATGAGGCAGGGTGCAATTAGTATGGCTAAAAAAGGAAGAGATAAGAAGAGCAGCATCTATTACCATATCTGACAACTAGTGGTCCAATGTCTGGGGGCATTATGCTGTTTCTAGTTTGAATATCCATCTGGAGATGGTGGACCTTATCTTTCACTACCCCTGATTGATTGACATAAAAGCAACACTCTTCCTTAAGAGACAAAGACCACATCTTTCTGCTGTTAACAAATCTAATCCTCTCTGATTTGGTTTTGTGATAATACATTGGCCAGTGAGTTTATTAGTTCCTGAAAAGTAAGTATGTCTGAGATACTCATTGAAAATCCTGGAAAAATTGTGAGGAAAGCTGAAGGTAAATAGCTAGGGGAGTAGTCATTCCTGCTATTCCAATGGCGGTACCTGCATTTATACCCAGAGCTGCAAGAAAGTGTCTTATTTGGATGGCTCATTTGTTATGTCTTGCTGCTGTGAACATGGTGTTGGGTATTGGCAAGGGTTCTTCACTAGGTTCCACCTCTAATTTACAAAATAGAAATACCAGGGTATGAGTCCCAGACCTCCTAGCAGGTAAACAGTGATAAACATGAGTACCAAATAGAATAGAGGCATTGTGAATGTTGAATAAACATCCTCAAATAAAGGTGGCATTTGGGATGTGAGAGGCTTTGAGGAGCTTGGGACCACTTCTTCTACTGTATCTATTCCTAGGGGTTGAGAAAGTGGCACGTATACCCTCTGTATTTTAAGTGTTACCAATGGGGTTGACTATGGGAAGTTTCATCAAGGATCTTCTGTTAAGGCCCCCAACTTGTTCAATCCACTATGTGACATCCCAGCATGGTTCTTCTATGCAACAATGAAGGAAGATCTTCACATTCAAAACTCTTTTGAGAAGGGGATTTATTTGGGAAGGGAGAGTCCAGGGGAGTAGCTGCCTCTAACAGGGTGGAGAGAACAGATCACAACTGACAAGGCAGGGCGGTTTATATAGGAGTCAACCCATGATTGGACAGTATTTTTTTCCTGCCAGGGATTGACCAGTTATGTGGGCTAGGGACAGAAATGGCCATGATTTCGGGACCAAAGTGTAATTTATCCACTGGCCTTTCTTGGCTTTCAGACACTGCCTCTGAGACTAGGGCATATTTTTTTCACTGGCTCTCATTTACGGGACTAAGAGTGTTATTTTGGCACCAGATTCAGAGTCAGAGCATATTTCTTTGGGTCATTTCTCTGGCTCAGGTCCCAAACATAGGCTGTGTTTCCTTCCTTGGTCCTGAGCCCTAGGCCCAAAATTCTACTCTTCTGCTCTGTGATTGGGTGATTGCACAAGTCAGTTTGCCAGAGGCAGAGATGGATGATTTGAACCAAACTGTTTTTCTTTCACTGGTCATATCTGAGCCATCTTTTCCTAGTTCTGGGTGTCAGGGTCAGGGTTGGTTTCTTTAGCCAACCACTTTCTCCCACAGTTTTGCCAAAACAACAATCAATGGTAGTACATCATCTACACTAAGAATTGTTCTCAAGAAACTGACACACAAGGATCATAAATTCTAATGTATCTATGACTAATCATTCACATTCAAGCCAGGCTGGATAACAAACATTTTAAGCACATTTGTGAATATTAAATATAAAAAATACAATCATGAACAAAAATCCATCACCCTTTCACAAACACACTTACTAGGAAAGTGTGATCACATACTGCCTAAGAGAAATGAAAATGAACCACTTAGATAACCATCCCATTCAATACAAGGCAGCAGAAAAATACCTCTAAATAAGTGAAAGTGCAAAAAACTATGAACAAAATACATAGAAGGAATATAAGGACAACAAAATAAACTTTACTAATTGAATTTGCCACACATATTCCTCACTTCAATATCTTACTCAAATGTTGCAAAAGAGAGGCCATAATGGGATCTTCACATCAGTCTTTAGTGAACATGGTTAATACTTTACTTACATCAAAGCTACAAGGAAAATGACTTAAAACAAGGTTTTTTTTCATTAAAACTGAAAACTGTGTTGTTTGATGTCTTAACCAAATTATTTACATAAATAGTGTTTTCTTTTGTATGAGTACCTATCTATTTTCTGACATAAGGATGATATAAAAAGCTTTAAAATATTGATAGGGATAAAGACATGGCAAAACCTTTAACACAAGTTCATTCCCTGGACCAAGATCAGGTTTTGGATGACTTCCAGTTTTTCTTGCAACAAGAAGCTCGGAGGGTCTAACCATCTTGGGAACCAGAATACACATACATATACGCAGAAGAACACACACACACACACACACACACACACACACACACACACACAATAATTAAACTGAAAACAAATCTTTAAACCAATTTTCAGTCATGAATATTTTTCTATTATCATTCTGGTAACATGGGTTTTGAGGCACCTAAATGATTACAGAGTTTTTCTCCTTCATGAATTGGTCCATGTAACAGAAAGAAAGCTTGCAGTCTTGAAGTCTGAATAATCTATCATTTTCAGTCTGTGATATCATTTGTGAAGATTTAGAAAATGGTCCCCTGCTGGAAGAAATCAGTCATGAGTGTTCACTTGAGAATTTACATCTGCACACCATTTCCAATTTACACTTTTTGCTTTATGCTGCAGGACGAAAGTGTGAATTCTTAGCTGCCTGATTTAGCTGCCATATCTGACACTTGTTTCCATGCCACTTTTAAGAGTTTCATGTATTGCTGTGGTTCCCAGGGCCAAATTAAACCCTTTTCTAAGTTCACTTAAGTATGATCTATTATCAAAGCAACAGAAAAGGCAATGATACACATCTCTGAAATTTTAGACCAGAATTCATTATATCATGTAGTTGAACAGAAGTATGAAATCTAAAAGTGTTACTTATCATTTAAATTTATAAGCCTTTTGTCCATATTAGTTGGCCTGTGTAAACAAAATAAAAAGAGATATTATAATGCTTAAACAGATTATTGACATGTTTTAGACATTTTTTTTCTGAAAAAATTAATTTTTTTGAAATTTAATGTAAGTATGTTGGTTGAAGATCATAACAATTTATAATGTAGATGTAACCATCTTATTAAATAAGAAACACAAGCCAATTGCAGAGTTAAAAGCCAAGATGTCAGAGCAATAGCTGAGAGCTGAAAGTGTTACCCTTCACTGCTGCTCTGAGAGCTACTTCCTGTGTCCTGTATTTTATATAGACTTTCTGTTCTGCCTTCTCATTGGTTGTAAACACAGCCACATGACCTCCTCATCACTGCCTGTCTGTACACACCTCCAGGTCTTCTATAGTTAGGTATTGAGATTAAAGGTGTGTGTTGCCATGCTGTCTATATCCTTGAACACACACAGATCCTGCCTAGCTCTGCCTCCTAAGTGCTGGGATTAAAGGTGTGCACCACCACCAACCAGCTTCTGCTATGGCTTCCTCTGAACCCAAGGCAAATTTATTAATATACAAATAAAATCACAGGCAGTGGTGGTGCACACCTTTAATACCAGCACTCGGGAGGCAGAGGCAGGGGGATCTGCATGAGTTTAAGGCCAGCCTGGTCTACACAGCGA
The DNA here is from genome assembly GCF_903995425.1 of Onychomys torridus. Lineage (NCBI taxonomy): Eukaryota > Metazoa > Chordata > Mammalia > Rodentia > Cricetidae > Onychomys > Onychomys torridus. Next base: position 451 of record NW_023411923.1, on the reverse strand, counting down.
GATCCAGGACAGGCGCCAAAACTACACAGAGAAACCCTGTCTCAGAAAAAAAAAATTAAACAACAACAACAAAAAACAAATAAAAAACAAATAAAATCACATTTCAGTACAAATAATATATCATTAAAATATATATTAAGATTTCCTTTGGTATGAGTTTTTTTCACATTCTCAAAGTCTAATGCTATATTCAAAGACTTTAAGAGGCCAATTATATGCTATAAATTTTACAGTTACAGAGTTGCTCTGTGTTTTGACTAGGCATTGCCACATTAATTATATTCATAGGGTTTCTTTCCAGTATGTGTTTTTATATACTTGAAAATGATTGGGCTGTGCAAAGGATATACCACACTGTTTAAATTCATAATGTTTCTTTCATTTATGTGTTCATTCATGAAATTGAAGAGCAGTGTGATAAGCCAAGGTTTTACCACACCTTCTCTCTTTT
>NW_023411922.1:0-13239 GCF_903995425.1 Onychomys torridus | reverse complement strand
AGGTCTCCATCATGATGATAATGGACTAAACCTCTGAAACTGTGAGCAAACCCCAATTAATTCCTTTTATAAGATTTGCCAGTTCATGGTGTCTCTTCACAGGAATAGAATACTGACTAAGATAGTTCTTTATTTATTTCATACCTGGAAACATCATGATAATCCAGTACCAAAAGTCCATGTGAGTCATGCCACCATAAAATTAACCTTGCCTGTGCTGACCATTACAGTAACTATGATACATTGTCTTTAGCAATTCCATGCTGCCAATTTGCCCCTAATACCTTTGGACCCAGGTAAACTCACTGCCTTTAATTCGTCCAACTGAGCAGCAGCATCTCCAGCCCTGAGGTCTGGCTCAAGGAAAAGGGTGACAACAAGACTCTGGAATCGTGCTGGTGACCTCTCACCATTTTGTGTCTTTAATATCAGTGAGGAGCATGTCTTCTGGGCATTCCCATGGTGGAGGATTAGGTTTTACATGGCACACCCAAGCTAGCATTGAAAATTCCCTGAGCCTTAGAATCCCTTCATCATCACTAAGCCAAGGTGTACCAGGCATCTCCAAGTCTTTATCAGGAAGCCATCTTTTGACAAATGCCTTAGCCAACAATTCAAACAAACATTTGACACTTTTATAAACTGTGAGAGCTTCCATATTAAATCTAGAATCTGCACTTAGAGGGCCCATATTAATAAACTCAGTCTGACCCAGTTTTAATGTTCTTTCCACCATTATCCCACACCCTAAAATCCATTCCCACAATACTCCCCAACTTCTGCTGGAATGAATTAGCAAACCCATTAAACTCTTTAGCAGTGCAGTGCCCCTCTCAGGCACTAACCCTCTACCTTCTACCTTCCCCAAAGCTCCTGCTCTGCCTGCAGTCTGGTGGAAGGTGTGCAGGCAGCTATTGGTGGTTCTGAGGGAAATCAGGATTGTCTCCCAGGTATTTCCTTCAGAGAGAGTCACTGCTGGCTTAACAAACACTGAAGGAATAATTTGTTCATCAAAGGTGTATTCAGGAGGTGGGGCTGAGGGTAAAGAAATTTCCTCCACAGGTGAGATAAACCTGGAGAATCTGAGGGATCAAACTTCTCAGCTTCAATAGGGTCCTGCCACACATCCTCATCCCAAGTTACAGGATCTCATCATTTACCAACTAACTCCCTTTCTTTAACTGCTGATACTCTTCATGGCTGGGACTTGAATTTTGGCTGTCATTCAGCCAATCTTATAATGAGGGCTTCTGTTTGATTTTCTGCAATGTGAGCTCTGTGGCTGCTGGAGAGAAGATTCTCTTCCAGGTCACACTTAGAAACCTTTACACTATTTATTCCCATCTGGACCATGTCAATTTTATCACTGTGTTAACTGTTGTCATTCACTGTATTCTGAGTGTCTTAGTTTGAGTTTTTATTGCTGAGTAGAGACAACATGACCACGGCAACTATTATAAGTAAATATTTAATTGAGGTGGCTCCCTTACAATTTTGGAGGTTCAGTCCATTATCATGGCGGGAAGCATGGCAGCAGCAGGCAGATGTGGTGCTGGAGCTGAGCATCCTACATCTTGCAGGCAACAGGAATTTGACTGTCACACTGAGGGAAACTTGAACAAAGAGACCTCAAATCCAGCCCCACAGTGCCCCACTTTCTCCAACAAAGCCCCACCTCCTAATTGCACCACCCCCTTTGGGGGCCATTTTATTTCAAACCACCACACTAAGACACTAGAAGTTGGTAGATTTTATCATAGAGCTCATCCTTTTCCTCAGTTTAATACTCAGATGCTAAGAGTAACAGACCAGCATCATCATTTTCCTTATTACGGTTCCCTGTGTCCACACAGTGCCATGGTACATTGCTTTAGTGAGTAAATCACAGTGAGAGGATCTGTAACGAATAATAAACAGAATAATGATGACAGTGTATTAGAAGTTACAGAACCTGTGACCTCTCATTCTCTCTCTGACCTTCACTCACAGTCCATGAGCTGATGAGATGAGGGACATGTATGTCACAGGCCTGTGGAGCCCTGGGTCTGATAACTGAGTTGAACCCTGAGTTCCTCAGGCCTGTGCAGGGTGGACACTGGGCAGAGGTGATCCTCATGGCAGAGGTACACACTGGGGATTTGAGGTTCCATCCCTGTTCAGTAGAGCAGAGAAACATTAACTTTATTATTATTTTGTTGTTACTGTGGATTTTGAGTTGATGTCTTCAAATCTCTGCCACACATAACAGAAGTGGAAAGTGAAAGCAGAGGTGAGTAGGAACAGAGAGTCACATATAACACGGGGTCAAAAGTCCTTGAGCAGAGCTGTGAAAACTCCAGTCACCTCCCGATGCAGGAGTCCACGGCAGCCCCACACCATCACCAGGACTCCCACACACCTGTTTCCGTGAACATTCATTTTAAGTGCTCTGTGTATTTTCCCTGGAAGCTCCATGCTCTTAGGGTTCATCCTGACTAACCTGAGGAGACAGTTGTCCTTAGGCGGCTCAGAGACACCGTGACAAACATCGCTCCGTCCCGCAGCACAGGGTTCAGCCAAAGTCTCAGTCCCCAGGTGGTGAGGTCTGGAGTGGGAGCCTAGGGCTGAAGTCCCCAGGTCCCCAGTTTCAGTTCTCCAGCGCCCGGAAACTGATGACAAGGTTCCTGTTCTCACCCTTATTGGGTGCCGAGATCCCGGACAACCAATCAATGTCACCGCGGCCTCGGGTTATAAAGTCCAAACAGCCCAAGGAACTCAGAGGCACCAGAGCGGAGATGGGGCGATGGCCCCGCGCACGCTGCTCCTGCTGCTGGCGGCCGCCCTAGCCCCGACCCGGACCCGCGCGGGTGAGTGCGGGGTCGGAGGGACACGACCCTGCGGGGAGGGCGGGGGCGGCCCCGGGGAAGCCGCGGCCCCGCGTCGCCCGGCCAGACCCACCCGCCCGTCTCCACCCGCGTCCCGAGCCCCGCGCCCCGCTCCCCTCCCGGCCCCGCACCCGCCCGGGTCCCCGGAGGAGGGTCGGGGTCTCACCGCGCGCCGCCCCCAGGCTCGCACTCGCTGCGGTATTTCCACACCATCGTGTCCCAGGCCCGGCCGCGGGGAGCCCTGGTTCATCATCGTCGGCTACGTGGACGACACGCAGTTCGTGCGCTTCGACAGCGACGCGGAGACTCCGAGGGTAGAACCGAGGGCGCCGTGGGTGGAGCAGGAGGGGCCGGAGTATTGGGAGGAACAGACACTGAGAGCCAAGGGCCATGAGCAGAATTACCGAGTGAACCTGAGGAACGCGCTCCGCTACTACAACCAGAGCGAGGGCGGTGAGTGACCGCGGGTGGAGGTCACGACCCATCCACGTCCCTACATCCGCCCTGGGTCCGAGGTTCGGGAGGAGAGTCGGGGACCGGGACTCGGTTTCCCTTTCGGTTTAGAGGAGTCCGCGGGTGGGCGGGGCCGCGGCGTGTGGGCGGGGCTGACCGCGGGGTCCCCGCAGGCTCTCACACCTTCCAGGATATGTACGGCTGTGACATGGGGTCGGATGGGCGCCTCCTCCGCGGGTACACTCAATACGCCTACGACGGCCGCGATTACATCGCCCTGAACGCCGACCTGACGACGTGGACGGCGGCGGACACAGCGGCGCAGATCACCCGAGGCAAGTGGGAGCAGGCTGGTGTTGCAGAGGGATGGAGGGCCTACCTGGAGGGCGAGTGCATGGAGTGGCTGCACAGATACCTGGAGATCGGGAAGGACACTCTGCAGCGCACAGGTGCAGGGCCGCGGGCAGCTCCTCCCTCTGCCTCGGGCTGGGCTCAGTCCTGAGGAAGAAGAAAGCCCTCAGCTGGGTCATGCCCCTGCCTCAGGGCAGACAGTGTCCCTGGGTCTCCTGCTGCCTCTGTCTGCCATGGCCGCTCCCAGGCCGGGGTCTCTGCCCACACCAGGGTCTGTGGACACTGAGTCCTGTCGTCTGAGTGTGTCAGCCTTACACAGCAGGACAGGGAGTCTCCTTTACCTGATGGAGACATGGACGCCCTGGGCTGGTTCACCAGTTTCTAGAGCTTTGCAAAGATACATTCTCCCAGGTTCCTGTGGGTGAGGTCATCCCTTCTGCACCCCAATTCCGTCTATTCACAGAATGGTCACGTGAGCACTTATGCAGTACCCTGGACAAACACTAAATTGTGTGTATGTGTGTGTGTGTGTTTGTTTCTTTTCTTTCTTTTGTTTTGTTTAGTTTTTTTGTTTGTTTGTTTTTTGTTTCTGTTTTCTTCTAGACAGGGTTTCTCTGTGTAGCTTGTGCCTTTTCTGGAACACACTCTGTAGCCCAGGCTGGACTCGAACTCACAGATATCTGCCCCGCGTTGCCTCCTGAGAGCTGGGATTAAAGGTTTGTGCGACCACAGCCCGGCTCTTTTCTTTCTTTCGTGGTTTTTGTTTTATAACTTTTTTTGAAGTGGTCATCTTGCTTTTAGTCAGGTGTTTTTCCCCTCACTGGGGTGATCTTGCTTCTCTCTCCCCTTGTGTTATTTGTATCAGTCTCCACAGGAGCCAGGGGGAACTGCTAACGTGGATACTTAGACACATCAGGGTTTCCTTTAAACGAGAAAGGTTCCTGTGAGCTAAGACTATTTCCTGTCATATTAACATCCAGAGCCCTCGTGCTATCCCTCTGACACAAGAAGTCACAGTGTTCCCCAGTGGATTAGGAATTGAACTTCCTCAGAGACAGGGTCTTCTGCAGCTCCAGGACAGGAGTGACAGGGACGATCCCTGTGAGTACAGTGAGTGCTGTACTGGGCCCCACAGCACACTTCCAGTGGTCCTGGTGACTATACCTTGTATCTTGTCCCCCAGGGGCAGGGCTTGGGGAGTCATTTTCTCTGGCTGAGTGTCAGAGCTTCACCACATGTGTGCTGCACACTTAGGTGATGGCAGTTCACTTGGACAGACAGTTAGAGCTGGTCAGCAAGATGGCCACAGTGGTTGTGCCTCAATGTTGACAGCAATAATTGGTAACATCCTTCATGTAGCTCTTGTACCAGATATCTTATTTTTATATGAATTAGTAACATATTAATTATTTTCCATTCCTTCTCATCTTTTACCACCTACCTTATGCTATAGAACATCACATGAGGAAGGCCCTGTTGACCTGCTGGCTCATGTGGATTCTCTCTCAGCTACTGAGTCCCCCCAGGAAAATGTGCAGTTCTGTGATGAGGGGACCAGCTCTACCTGAGGTCACTAGTGTGATGACAGAATTGTCCAAACAGACACAGTTTAGTGTCATCATTGGTTTAATTTTGTCTTTGGAGATTTCAGTTTATCTTGTTAAATGTGGGATTTCTTAAATCTTCCACACAGATCCCCCAAAGGCACATGTGACCCATCACCCCATACTGAAAGGAGATGGCACCCTGAGGTGCTGGGCCCTGGGCTTCTACCCTGCTGAGATCTCTGTGACCTGGCAGAGGGATGGGGAGGATCTGACTCAGGACATGGAGCTTGTGGAGACCAGACCTTCTGGGGATGGAACCTTCCAGACGTGGGCAGCTGTGGTGGTGCCTTCCGGGGAGGAGCAGAAATACACATGCCATGTGGACCATGAGGGGCTGACACAACCCCTCACCTTGAGATGGGGTAAGGAGGGTGTGGGTGCAGAGCTGAGGTCAGGGAAAGCTGGAGGCTTCTGGAGAGCCTGAGCAGGGTCAGGGCTGAGAGCTGGGGTCATGACCCTCACCTTCCCCTGCTGACCTTCCCTTCCAGAGCCTCCTGAGTCCACTGTCCCCATCGTGGCAATCATTGCTGTCCTGGGTCTCCTTGGAGCTGCGGCCATCATTGGAGCTGTGGTGGCTGTTGTGAGGAGGAGGAGGAGAATCACAGGTAGGAAAGGACAGGGTCTGGTTCTCTCTCAGCCCCTTTCAGAAGTGTGCTCTGCCTCATTAAGGGGAACATCCACAGCCCTCATTGCTCCTGTCTCTGACCTGGGTCTGCTGTCAGTTCTGGAACCTTCCTAGGGTTGGGATCTTCTCTGGTCTCTCACAGCTTTTCTTCTCACAGGTGGAAAAGGAGGGATCTATACTCCAGCTCCAGGTAAGTGTGGGGAACAGGATTGTCCCTGAAGGCCCAAGGGGTGAAGCTGGAGTATGCCAACCCATAATACTCCTACAGTGAAATCTTCTAGAGGCCATGTTTTCACCTTCCTGTGACTATATGTAATTTTACCCCAGGCAGGGACAGTGCCCAGAGCTCTGATGTGTCTCTCCCAGACTGTAAAGGTGACACTCTGGGTTATGAATTGAGGAGGGGCCAAGTGGACATGATTGGGGTTCAGGGACTCCCAGAATCCCCTCTGAGTGAGTGGTGGGTTGTTGGGATGTTGTCTTCACAGTGATTGTTCATGACTCTTGTTTGTAGCGTGAAGACAGCTGCCCGGCCTGACAGAGTGACAGAGATGTGCTCAGGTCTCTCTTGTGTGGTCCTGAGCCCCTCAGTTCACTCTCAGCAACAATTCTGATATTCCCTGTGACCCTATGGGCTCCATGTGAAGACCTGGGAGCCCAGCCACCCCTGCACACCAGGACCCTGTCCCTGCACTGTTATATTCCCTTCCACAGCCAACCTTCCTTGTCCAGCAGACAGGAGGGGACATCTTCATCCTGTCACCTCCATGCTGCCCTGAGCTGCAGCCCCTGACTCCCCCTGAAAATAAGAATCTGAATGTCAACTTGATTATTCACGTCCTTGATCTGACAGATTGATTGGCGGGTAAATTAAATGATTGAAATACTTAGAGTTTGTGGAGGAAATAAATGGCATCATGGAGAACCTTTCAGAATCTGTGTTCTTTGTGCTGTGTGTATCTGGTGGACAAGATGAGGCTGTGGGAGCTGAGTGTGATCAGGGCTGTCCCCGGGTGGACCTCAGTCCATTGCTGGCTGTGACATGGTCACTCCTCAGCTCTGTCACCTCCTGGTCTGTTCATCACTTGAACCACATGCTGAGAGTCTGTGATCACAGGGACACTAGGATGACAGAGCCTTGTCCTGTCCCCAGGACTGTGAGCAGCCAGGGCTGCTGTGACAGGTCAGCCTGGACTCTGACCTGACCATGGCTCTTCACCCCATTTCTCTGTTTATTTCTTGTCTTTTTAGTTTGTGTTGGAGGACTTGGCCTGTTCTTGTTCTTGTGAGTGGTGCCTGTCTCATCCCCCTTTGGGGTCCCTGAGTGACAGCATTAAGAGTTGTTTGTCCATCCTTGTCCCCCAAGGCCCAACTAAGCCCCTGACTCAGGTGACTGTGGGCTGAGAACATGAACTTCAGTCTCCTGAGCTTCTGTCTCCTTCCAGGCCCCTCCCTGGAGGTTCTCTCCTTCTTTCCATCTTTAAGAATCTAACCTGGGTTGTAAGATGGGCAGAGAGGAGGGATCCACAGGGTCTCATCTCAGATCTGTCCTGTTGGATCTGTGTCTACCCAAGGTCCCCTCTCCCTCCCTGGCTCTGGGAATCCTCCTGCTGCCTCCAGCGGTGACTCAGGGATTTACAGGCTGAGTTTGCTGGAGATTTTAGTTTATTTAAAAGAAGTGGTCCAGGGGTTGCGGATTTAGCTCAGTGGTAGAGGGCTTGCCTAGCAAGCACAAGGCCCTGGGTTTGGTCCTTAGGTCTGGAAAAAGAAAAAAAAAGTGGTCCAGGGACTGCAGAAATGGCTCAGGGGTTGACAGCACTTGCTGCTCTTGCAGAGGACCTGGGTTTGAACCCCAGCACCCACACCGTGATTCACACCATCCACACTCACTTCCAGTACTCCTGTGCTCACCAGATAGGCACATGGTACAAAAACATACAGGCAAGAGACACTCATAGACATAAAATTAATGAATCTTTAAAAAATAGATTGTGGGAACACCAGAGATGAAATTCCTTCATCCCTGCTCTGGTTTTCATCCGGACCCTGCAGTTTTCTCTTCTAGCTTTGTGACCTCGAGTCAGGAGCTCCAGGAGTTTAGCTGAGATGTTTGAAGCCCAAGAAGGTGACAATCTCTGTCCCGATGCTGCCATCTTTGTCTTGTGAAGAATGATGACTTCAGTGCCTGGGATCCAGCAGACATTCATACCCAATAAATGTTTGATGAATGAATAAAAATACAATTAGGATCATGGATCAAAGACAGAAAGGCAGGTGGAGAGGGAGGGAGGGATTTGCTGAGGGGAAAGCTCAGGTGATCCTGACCTCAGTGTGAGGGGACCTGGTGCTGCACTCCACACACCAGCATTTGGCCTGAGGTTGTGTTAATCAAGGGAGCTTCTGTAGAAGAGGGAGGTGAGTGTGAATTTTCCTCTAGACGGAAGCATCCCTGCTGGAGCCATGAGGAGCAGATGAGGCCCAGGAAACACAAGAAGCTACAGGTTCATGGAGCTGACACGATGTAGGGCTTCCCTCTCAGGGTTAAACCAGCTGCAGCTCCTGAGGGAGAGGAGACTGCTGAGTGGAGCTGCTGGGAGCTGTGCAGGGGACTGCAGTGATGCAGCTGGGTGAGTGGACATGCACACTGGGGTGGGCACCTCAGTGGTTATGCCTGATTCACCCAGGCCCTTGTGTGCGACCAATGAGCTAAGTGTTCAGCGAGCTGACCCTGGATGGATGATTTCCTCGGTCTGCTGTCACTGTCTCCATCTGTGATGTAGGAAATCCACTCCTCATGCAGGGGACACAGCTGTGTCTATTGTGATCAGCCCGTAGAGTCTGTTCCAGATGTGAGATCAAAGTCCTGTTTCTTTTTTTCTTTTCTCCTTTTTTCTTTTCTTTTTTTTTTTTTTTTTTTTTGGTTTTTCGAGACAGGGTTAACCTGTGTAGTTTTGCGCCTTTCCTAGAACTCACTTGGTAGTCCAGGCTGGCCTTGAACTCACAGAGATCCATCCTCCCCCTGCCTCCGCCTCCGAGTGCTGGGAATAAAGGCGTTTGCCACCACTGCCCGGCTCTTTTTTTTTTTTTTTTTTAATAGTTATTTTTTAAGAAATTTTTCATTTTACATACCAACCCCAGTTCCCCCCTCTCCCCTTCTCCCACCTCCTCACCTCCCTCCCACTCTACCCCCATCCACTCCTCAGAGTAGTCAAAAAAGTGTAGCATACCAAGTTGAAGGACAGCCTAGCCCCTCCCCATGGTATCAAGGTTGAGCAAGGTATCCCACCACAGGGAATGGGCTCCAAACAGCCAGTTCATGCAGCTGGGATAAGTCCTGGTCCTATTGCCAGGGACCCCACAAACAGAAAAGCCACACAACTATCATCCACAGTAAGCAGGCCTAGTTCGGTCGCATGCAGGTTCCCAAGCTGTCAGTCCAGAGTCAGTGAGCTCCAACTAGTACTGGTCAGCAGTTTCTGTGGGTTTCCCCATCATGATCTTGACCCCCCTCTTCTTCATTTTTTTTTTTTTTGGAATGCCATTTATTGAAGAAGGGAAGCAGTCTAAAATAGAGGCTTACAGCACAATGGAAGAACCCTGGATTGCAGAAGTTCGCTTCTGGGTTTTTTTTTTTTTAGCTGAGGAACAAACCCCAGGAAACTGCACTAACACTGACCTAATCCCCAACCCCGCTTCTAATGTTTTACAACCTTGCATCTAAGCTGTTAACACCCAATATGCTGGATACACAGACCAGGAACATCCCTTAAGCGTTCAGGAGGTTGGAATCTCGCAGGGAATTAACAAAGGGAGGATATCAAGGTCAAGGTCAACAAGCAATACAACAATTACCCAAACCAGGAGTTGGGTCCTACAGGTACTCCTTTTACTAAAAAATGAGCTTCTGACTTAGGTTGTGTGGGACTTCAGCAGGTCACCTTACCCGTCATGGAGTCACCTGCCCAGGCCACACAGGCATTGTGTCTTAGGTTGGTGAGCGCCCCCTCCCCCCAGACCTTACCTGTCTCTGAATACTCATTATCATACAGGCTCAGTCCTGTGAGAGCTGCAGAGTTAACTGTTGCCAAAGATCTCTAAGTGGTGCTGGGCTTGCAATCTGTGTGTTCGAAACAGAAAAGACCAACAGAAGTCTTAACCCACCCATAGCCGGTAGGCTAGAGGCAATTGAGCCATTCCCTTCTTTAATGAGCCTTACTGCAAATTGGAGTCCTTGTAAGATGGTATCCTGAGAGCAAATGGAACTTGAGTTTGTAAATTTATAACTTTCAAAGCCAATTGGAATGTATAAACTATTGATTTCAATTTGTCATGCCCAATAGAATGAAAGATTAATTGACTGTGGTAGCTACTTTTGCTGCCAGGGTCTCCACTGTGCTAGCTGTAATAACCAATTATGAAATGGCAATCCCAGAAACAGTAGTAGCAATGGTCGTCACTGTTACAACAGCAACAACGGCAGTAGCGATGTGAAATTCTCTTCTGGAGCATATGGGTATCCATTGGCATGAGGCCTACTTTCCTTGATCCCAGCATGACTTAAGCTGGCAGCTCTGCAAAAGGACAACTAAGAACCATAAAGAAAAAACAGGCAGCTCAAATGGAGCAGAACTAATGGTCTCATAAGGGCTACATTCAGGCTCACAAATTTTAAGGTATCTTCAAAAGGAGCTAAATGAATTTCAGGAGGCCAAAGAAAGGAAGTCCTGTTTCTAAGACACACTAGGAAGTAATACAATGTTGCTGGTCTCCTGGAGCAAGCACTGTGGTGGGAAGATGCCTGTGATACAGTGTAAGGGAATAAACAAGGACAGGTGTGTCAGGAAGTGGAGGGCAGAAGGGAAGGTGTCCAGAGTGAGAAGAACAGGGCAGAGAGCTGTTGTTTTTTTAAATATATTAATAGTTTTTAGTGTGGCATGCTGGCACATACATGCTTTATTCCTAACCCTTTCCAATTGGAGGCTGGAGGATACCTGTGAGTTCAAGTCCAGCCTGGTCTACATAGTGATGCCATCTCAAAAGTTATTTATTTTAATTATGTTTTGTGTTAATTACTGTTATGTTGCTGTTCAAATACCAAGACCAAAGCAACATTTAGAAGAGTTTCTCTGGGCTACAGCTCCGTGGATAAGAGTGCATCACCGGAAGTAAGTGGAGCAAGAGCCGCAGTCATGGTGGGGAGCAGGAAGCTGAGACCTCACTTCCTCAGGGGCAAACAGGAAGCAGAGACAGCAACATGGAGGCAGATGGGACTTTTTACTCTCACAGCCCCTCCCTCCCCCAGTAACACACTTCCTCCAGCAGGCCACACCTCTTAAACCTCCACCTCCCCAAATAAAACCACCAAGTAGGGAACAAAGTTCAACTACCCAGCACTATGGGGACATTTCTCTCAGGATCCACCACAATGGACTTGTGGCATCCAGTGGGTGTAGCCAGGTGAGTGCAGGGCTCCTGGAGGTCAGAAGAGGGTGTCAGATCTCCTGGGTGCGGGTGCTGGGAACTGAACTTTGTTCTTGGCAGGAATAGAAGGTGCTCTCAGTGTCTCAGCCATCTGCCCTGCCCTAAGGACGCTGTTTCAATAGGTGTTCAGTGTGGTGTCATGCAGAGGGTGACAGCTGAGGAAAGATTTGAAAGATCCTGTAACATCAGTCTTTTGACTTCTTCCTTTCCAGTTTGTAAGCCCTTTGATCTCCTTCAGTTGTCTCATTTCTCTAGTTAGAACTTCCAGTCCAAAGTTGAACAGATATGCAGAGAGTAGACAGCCCTGTCTTCTTCCTGATTTTAGTGGAATTGCTTTGAGTTTTCTCTCCATTTAATGTGATGTTGGCTGTAGGTTTGCTGTGAATTGCCTGATTAGTTTAGGTCTGTCCCTTGTATCCCTGATCTCTTTCAGAGACTTTTATCATGAAGGGGTGTTGGATTTTGTCAAAGGCTTTTTCAGCATCTAAAGAGATGATCATGTGTTGTTTTTTCTTTCAGTTTGTTTACTTGCAAGTATTTTTGCATTTATGTTCATAAGGGAAAATGATCTGTAATTCACTTTCTGAGTTGAATCTTTGTGTGGTTTGGGTATCAGGGTGACTGTGGCCTATAAAATGAATTTTGCAATGTTCCTTCTGTTTCTATTTTTGTTTGTTTGTTTTGTTTTGTTTTTCGACACAGGGTTTCTCTGTGTAGTTTTGTTGCATCCTGGATCTCACACTGTAGACAGGCTGGCCTCAAACTCACAAAGATCTGCCTGCCTCTGCCTCCAATGCTGGGATTAAAGACATGCACTGCCACCGCCCGGCTCCTTCTGTTTCTATTTTGTGGAATAATTTGAGGAATATTGGCGGTAATTCTTCTTTGAATATGTGGTAGAATTCTGGGCTAAAAATGTCTGACCCTGGATTTTTTGTTGGGAGACTTTTAATGACTGCTTATATTTCCTTAGGGATTATAGGTCTTCTTAAGTTGTCTATCTGATCTTGATTTTACTTTGGCAAGTGGTATTTATCAAGAAAATGGCCATTTTATTTAGCTTTTCCAATTTTGGGGAGTACAGGTTTTTAAAGTGTGAGGTAATGCTGTGAAATAATCCTTTCCTACACTATGAATATGTATTACTCTCGGTGGTTAATAAAAAGCTAACAGCCCAGTAGCTGGGCAGGAAGTTAGGTAGGAAAGCCAAAGTAAGAATGCTGGAAAGAGGAAGGCAGAGTCAGGAGTCACCAGCCAGACACAGAGGAAGCAAGATGAGAATGCCATACTGAGAAAAGGTGCCATGCCACAAGGCTAAATAGATAAGAATTATGGGTTAATTTAAGTGTAAGAACTAGTTAGTAATAAGCCTGAGCTACTGGCCTAGCATTTATATTAAACCTCTAAGTCAACTATTTGGGAAGCTGATGCTAGATATTTGGGTGTAGTTGGAATGGTTAGAAGTTCTTATTAACAAAATCAAACCTGAGGCCAGTTATTGGGGTGAATGCTGGAAGATCAGAGAAACAAAACGAACCACAGCTATCTCACCTTGCTAGTTCCTCAGGTGATCCTGTTTCCTCAGGCTGGAAGCTTCTGAGTCCTCATCCCAATGACTCTCAGCTGCACTGTGCTGCTCCAAAGCCTGAATGCTAAACCAGCCAAAGGCTTAACTAACTCTGGTGCTGGTTTTCACGCCTTATATACTTTCTACTTTCTGCGTCACTCCCTGGGATTAAAGGCTGGGTTTCTGGGATTAAAGTGGGTCACCTTGTTTAGCTGTTTCTAAAGTGGCCTTGAACTCAGAGATCCGCCTAGCTCTGCCTCCCAAGTGCTGGGATTAAAGCGTGCACCACCA
>NW_023411921.1:0-4840 GCF_903995425.1 Onychomys torridus | reverse complement strand
GCAACCAACAACTGTCTAAGTAGACTTAAGGCCCTGTCAATAAGAGAGAATTAATGCCTGGTACTGTAAACTTAGCCAAGCTGTGGCTGGTGAGGTCATGGGAAACAGAAGAAAACATACTGCTGCTGTGTCCCTAAACCAGTAAAATTCTAACTTCATTCTAAACATTCACCCTTATATTCACATATAAGTGTAGCTCTCACTGCTAATCAATCAAGCTTCTAAGAAACCAATATAGAAATCCACAAGCAGCCAAAATACAGAGAACAGCTATCTACAACACAACTTCAACCCAAAGGATTGTGGAGCATTGTGGAAGAAGGGATAGAAAGATTGTGAAGTACCGAAGGAAAATGTCTGCTGTGAGATAGTGTCATCTATATATAACAAGGAAGCTGCACCTATGAAGTCTCAACAACATAATTTCCTAAATAAGGTATTTGTTCAAATAATGACAGCATTATCCAATTTCTTTTTATTAGCCTTCACTCTAGCCCACTGGGGCCATGGTGAGGGGTAGGTATGAGTTACACTGTAGTTGGAAAGGATGGCTTTCAGAGAATACAGATTACTCAATAATAAATAGCATCTCTTTGTTTCATTTAGAGCTTGTTGAAATCTGAGGTTTCACAAAAGGAGATCTCTCTGTTTTTATTTTTATTTTTCTCCTTCTACATTCCAATAAATAATTCATCTATTGTCTGTTAGTTCATTTACTATTTTGGAAATTTATATTTGAATTCTACCAGATTCTTTTCCACCAAGGGAATCTTACATTTATTATTATAGTATTTCATATTTGTTTGTAGATGAAATGATATTGTGCAGAGAAAAAAGTGCTCTAGAAACAAATTAGACATCATTTCACACAAGTCATCTAGGGAATTATCTAAATGCATGTCCTATGCCTTTCACATATTAGTTGAGGTCAACTGAGGTTAATGATTTAAAGACTCAAGGATCATATTTTGAAATATCCATTGACAATCTGAGTGATCTTAGGCAAATCACTTACCCTTTCTTTCCTGAAGTGCAATTATTCACCGAAGGGAGATAACCATTCTTAGCTCATAAATGGTTAGTGAGAATCACACCATTTTAATGTACATAAGTCATTCTGTGCTAATATTAAAATCCAAGTTAAAGCAATTATTTGCTGACTAGACAGGGATCTCTAAAGAGATTTTTATGAAAATAAATTACACAGTTATGTTGAAGTGTTCATCTGCTCCTACTAATAGTGCTTGTAATGAAATTCAAATCAAACACTCGAGTTATATTATGTTTAAAACCTATACTTGAGAAAATTAACATGTTCTCAATGGTGTGGACATTTTTGTTCTATATCTCTGTAATCTTGAGGTATGATAAACAATATAGGCTGAGATACTGTGATCTGGAAAAGACAGTTTGTGCAGACTTTGTTCAAGCTGGAAGTTCAGGGTCCCCCCAAACCACAAAATGTAAAAAATCAAGAACAAATTGATAATCAAGTGCTTCACATGATTTAATAATGGTATCTAGCTTTTAGGCAAGAGTTGTAAAATAACCATAATATTAGAAAGTTATTTGTACAAGTGGAAAATGAAGACAATTTGTATTGTAGTATATCATTTTTTATAACAACATGCTTTAGAGTTAATATAGGAAATCTTTTTATGAATATTATCAATGACTATTGATGCTGGAAATGATAATTTTTCATTTGTATCTTTTGCTACTTTTTTCTTTTAAAATTTGTACATTGAACCTATGATTCTTTTAAATTTCACTTCTTAAGAGAAAAATCTGTTGATTGGGAAAATGACTTAGGGTTTAAAAGCATTTTCTGCTCTTGGAGAGGACCTGGGTACAGTTCTAGCACCCACATCAGGTGGCTTCATTACTACCTGTTACTCTAGTTTCAGGGGATCTGGTACCTTCTTCTGGTCTCTGTGGACACTTGTAAGCATGTGGCACATACATAGATAGCAGGTACATATACATACATATAAATTAAAAATTTAAAGAAGACAAACCCATTTTTAGAACTATCAAATATTGAATAATTTATTGAAAATTTTGTGTTGTTTTTTGAACTCTGTGTGTTCTTTCAGACAGACTGGTTTATTTTTACACTAATTATATTTTTAATATGACTTGTATCTGTACGTGGCCAACTCTCAGCCACACCATGCTTCATTTCTCCCCTGTATGTAAATGGTTTAACCATGCCTAGAATTTTAGAGTGCTTTTAGAATTTAAATATAGTATCTTATTTTTTAAAAATCATCTTCCATTTGCTTGAAGCCACTTCCTAGTCTCTCTGGCAGCTTTAAGATCCAACATTTTCTGTGACAGTGAGGATAGGTATTGATTAATTACTATATCCTTCTCAATACTCCAAGTATGCATTTGATCTAAACAGTCACATATTCCTTCAGTTCTGGAAATTTCTCAACTGAATCACTTCCCATAATGCCTTTGGATGGATCTAATATACAATTTACATTAGAGATTTTGGAAGCCTGAAATTTCTTCCTTAAATTTCTTACTCACAAATAAAGCAAAACAACTTAATTTTTCTGTCCTGTATTCTTCTCAGATACCATTAGCTTCTTCAGTTGTCTCCAGATTAAAGTTATGCTAGCAATCAACTTTAATTCTCTCTCTCTCTCTCTCTCTCTCTCTCTCTCTCTTCTGTGTGTGTGTGTGTGTGTGTGTGTGTGTGTGTGCGCGCGCGTGCACGCGAATGCATGTGTGAAGGCAAACACACAGGTGCCAGCCACTGTGCAGAAAATTGCTTTATGTCCATTGTTTCCATCTTCACTTTCCACCTTGTTTGAGGCAGGATCTCTTTATTATTGTTTATGAATATCCCTGACAAGCTGGCTCATGGGCTTCTTAGTCTCCTATCTTGTCATTTCATCTTCCTATAGGGGTATGGGGATTACAGATATGCACTATTATATCTGACTTTAAAAAACAGATTTATTTGTATTTTATGTTTGTTGTGATTTGCCTACATCTATGTCTGTGAACTATATGTAGAGGACAGAATAAAAGGGCACCAAATCCCCTAAAACTGGTGTTACAGATTTTTTTAGCTTCCTTGTCAGTGCTATGTAGACGAATTTCTAAACAGTCTTATTAAATAAGACACATAGAGCCAAATACAGAAATAATAGCCAGAGATCAAAGCAATAGCCATGACTAGCCTTAGCTTACCACCACGCAGTAGCTTCCACAGAGAGTTTCTTCTCGTCTAACCCATGTTTTTATGGTCTTCCTCTTCTGCTTTCTCATTGGCTCTAAGCCCAGCCACATGACTTCCTTGTCACTGACTGTCTATACAGACCTCCAGTTCTCTATGGTTGGTACTGAGATTAAAGGCTGTGTCACCACAATTGGCTGTGTCCTTGACCATACAGAGACTCTGCCTGCCATGTGATCGGATTAAGGGCATGTGCTACCACTGCCTGACTTCTGCTTTATGGCTATTTGACCTCCAGGCAACTTTATTTATTAACATACAAATAAAATATCACATATCAGCACAAACAAAATTCACCACGGTGCTAGGAATGAAATGTGGTACCTGTGGAAAACAGCAGCACTCTTAATGGCGGAGTCGCCTCTCCAGCTCCTATGTCTGACTTTTGTGGATTCTGGGAATTCAAACATAGGTCCTCACTCTCGGTAAGTGCATTTACCCATGGGGTCATTTCCCCATTCCCAAACGGTAAATTTAGCGCTTATATTTCTTTCTTTGAAATTAATCTTTTCATTGTGTTTTCCAGCACAGCTCTGCCTTGGTTCCCCTGAGTGTTGATGTTGCACTCTGTTGCTGCAGTTTCACTTTGAATGGAGGCAGTTTGGTTTCCTTTCCTCTCTCGCACGTTCTCTGCCATGCTAATCCCTGGCTGTATAATAAGAATCCTATCCAATCAACACCTTGGATCATGGTATGCTGGCAGTTCTGTTCCCCGGCATTATTGACACTATCTATAAGCCCAGTCACAAAGGGGGAACTTATTTTGTTACATTTTGGCTTCTGATACTTTGAATGCATCCTGATGTCTTCCTGGTTTGGCCTCTGACTCAGCAATATCTATCTATCTATCTATCATCTATCTACCTATCTATCTATCTGTCTGTCTGTCTGTCCGTCCGTCCATCCTTCCGTCTGCTTGCCTTTCACCTATCATTTATCTGTCAATCTATTATATATCTAATTATCATGCGTCTCTCAACATATCATCTTTCTAGTTTTAGATCTACCTATCAACTATCATCTGTCAGTCTTTCACTCACTAAATACACATGATATATAAATTATGTATCTATATCTATATACATGTGTACAACATCACAAAAAAAGCCTCAAAGAGCTCAGATTCCCTTTTTCTATATATGTATCTTGGTAAGCCTGTAGCTTTAGCTCATTTTTTATTTGCATATTTATTCATCTAGAGAGATATTTAGCCTGCTTTGAGCTGGCCTTTATGTTTTGAGGTGTGATTTTTACCACACACATGTGTTTGACACTGAATAGGCATGTCAAAGTGTAATGTCATGGAGTCATCTAGTTGAATATCCATAGTTTTCAATAAGAAAATACAACAATAAAAGAAAAGACTTAGTCCTTGCCTCCAAAGGGCCATGTACATTGAAAGTTATCTTTAATTTGTGTGAAGCAGAGTAAGGAAAATAAGCAAATCATTTGGAAGTGCCTTTTACATTACAAGTTCAAATGTTTGAAGGTTTTCTTTTCTTTCTTTTTTTACTTCTTTTGTGATAAAGGCATCTGAATGTATGTGCCTCATGCTTTCTGGTGGTACATTTCAAAAGCCCACAAGTA
>NW_023411920.1:0-806 GCF_903995425.1 Onychomys torridus | reverse complement strand
AAGATCACAGTTCCCTTTGTATCCTTCATTTGCATTCACTCTTTCCTTCTGGTGGATTAGGGGAAGGTCGGGGTAGCTTTTGTACAAGGTTTTTAGCATAACTTCATAATTGAAAATAGGATATTTGTGATAAGGACATCCTGGCAACATTGACTGGTTTTGTATGATTTTACTTATATAATTAAGACAGGCTCTCACATAGCTGGGCCTGTCCTCAAACTCGACATATAGCCAAGAATGACCTTGAGTTTCTGAGTCTCTTGCTTCCACCTCTCAGGTCCTGAGATTACAGGCAGTGTACTGTGTCTGGCTGTGTTGATAGGAGACCATTTCCGAACTTAATTTTGTTAACCTCTCTTTTTCCTGGCTCCCCCGATTTTGTTAATAGTCTGTTACTCGCTTCTCTTTAAGAAAGGCATTCTTCTGGGCGTGGTGGCGCTTACCTTTAGTTACAGTACCCAGGAGGCAGAGGCAGGTGGATCTCTGTGAGTTTGAGGCCAGCCTGGTCTACAGAGTGAGATCCAGGACATCTAGAGCTACACAGAGAAACCCTGTCTCCAAATGTCCCCCCCCCAAATTTTTTTATTACATTTTATGAGGATAGAGATTGTACAGTGGTTAAGAGCACTGGTTACTGTTGTAGAGGATCCAAGTTCAATTCCCAGAACCTACATGGCAGCTCACAACTACTTGTAACTCCAGTTACAGGGATCAGACACCCTCTTCTGGATCTCCAAGGCTACTAGGCACATATGTTCAGGCAAAACACTCATACACAAAAATAAATCTTTTAAAAAATATTTTTG
>NW_023411919.1:0-2389 GCF_903995425.1 Onychomys torridus | reverse complement strand
ACATTGCACAAACAGAGAAAGGAAATCTGTGTGGAAAATGGCTTCTTCCTTCAGACCAGAAGAGGAGGAACAGTGGAACTGGCTGCAGACAGAGGTGGGCCTGCAGGCAGGGATGGGCCACTGTGTACACTACAGTGGGCATTAGACTAGGCAATAGCTTGATCATAGACTGCAGTTGAGTGCATTGAGCTACAGGGTCTCCATTACAAAGGACTGATGGGGCATGGTGAAAATCTTTCTCTGTAATTTCCCTGAATGCATTAATTCCTTCCATGTGGATGAAGACAGAAACTATTGGCTGATGTTAAGTTTATGGAGGATAGCTTGAACTACCAAGTATTCAGGTTCCAATTAGCGAACTCTCCTGTGAAGATATTTTCAATCCTGACTGATACAGTGCAATCAGCTGATAGGTTTGAGATACAGGCCATTTTCTGTAATTCCATGTGTTAGCTTAAAGCATTCAGTGACTATCATTTTAAATGGGACAAAGTCATACATTCTTTCATTAATGGTATTCACACTACCATGGTGTGCCTACTCCATTTCAAAGTCAGTATAGCTACATATGCTTTTAATTTTTTTTTATCATTTTAAAACATTATTAGTATTATTTTTTAATATTCATTTTCTTTTAAAGCCTTACTAATAGTTTTTTTCTCTTTTTCTATGTTTCCCAATTTAAGAATTTTATTTCTGGCTGGAGAGATTGCTCAGAGGTTAAGAGCACTGGCAGCTCTTCCAGAGGTCCTGAGTTCAATTCCCAGCAGTCACATTTGTGGCTCACAACCACCTAATGAGATCGGGTGCCCTCTTCTGGTGTGCAGAAATACGTGGAGATAGAATACTGCATATAAAATGAATGAATAAATCTTAAAACAAAAGAATTTTATTCCATTTTTACCTACTGTTTATGTATTTATTTATATCATTTTATAGCAGTGCTTCTCAACCTTTTAGGTCATGGCTCCCTTGCGGGAATCAAATGACCCTCCCATAGGACTGGCCAAAGTCTGTCAGGAAGTGGAGATATTTATATTATAATTCATAACAGGAATAAAAATAGAGTTATGAAGTACCAGTGAATATAATTTTATACTTGGTGTTCACCACATCATAAGAAACTGTATTAAAGGGTCTCAGCATTAGGAAGGTTTTGAACCCTTGTTTCAGGTCAATATCTCCTGTAGCTCAGGTTTGCCTCACATTATATGATTGAGAATTGTGTTGAACACCTAATTCTGTCTCTGTCTCCTAATGCTGGAGAGATAGTTCTGCAACACCTTCCAAATTGGGCCTTGACTGTTCAGTGGGAAGGAAAAATAGAGCAGTGAATGAGTATGCACAAACTTCCCTAGATTTTATTGTGAATTTACAAATGAAGTGGGACTTGTATAAGAATTGAGTTCACTAACCAGCTGTCAAGCAGGTGTAGTCACAGCAGAGATAGGGATGAGCAAGAAAGAGGTTGAAAACTTGCATGCTGTGATAGTAGTTGACCTTAGTTAGCAGTGAGTAGTGAGGTAAGCAATGTTACTGATCAATAAATGTTCCTCTGACAGGCCATTTCTTGGGTCCACTGACCAGGCAACTAAGAATCTGGATAAAGAACTGAATAGCTGTGAAACCAAATTAAGAGTAGTTACACCAGTTGAACCTAAGTAGTAGAACTGGATAAAAATGGTGTATCCCTACCTAAAACGACTGTGTTTTCCATGTTTACAATGTATACCTCAAGAGAAATGGTATGAGTAGTATTTGGTGTGCTTTAATATAAATACCTTTTCTGGATCTCTCCCTGTAGACAAAGCTGGCATCACACTCATAGAGATCCACCTGCTTCAGCCATTGTGCTGGAATTAAAGGCGAGCATCACCACTGGCCAGCCCAGCTTCTGAAACTTTCTTTGAAACTGAAGTCATCATAGGAGTCCCAGGTCCTCTATGTCATGCTAAAAATAATGTCTGGAAGGGAATTTCCAGAGAGTGGGAATATCTTTGAAGATGTTCTGTGAGTGTGGCTGAAAGGGTCTTGCCTGGGGGTACATCTGGAGATTGCTGTGCTTGTGAGGAGAGGACTGGAGGAATTTCCATCCTCAGGGAGAGGATATGTTTAGTAGGTGATCTGCAGGCTTGGCTCAGAGAAGCAACAATGTGAGGCTGCATAAGCTCAGAGGCCCTGTGCATCAACCCAGCTCTTGTCTTCCCTATCTCAAATATCTGTGGCGCTGAAGAAGGTGTTCAAGGAGTGTTACCTGTCCTGATCAGTTGCAGCCCTCAAACTAGTCCCTGGCTTTCTTCATTGTGTGTTGTTACGGGCCCTCTTTCTTTTTTGATTTTATTAATTAGGATTAATTTTCTCATAGATAGTTTGGATAAGTGTTTGTCTG
>NW_023411918.1:0-13476 GCF_903995425.1 Onychomys torridus | reverse complement strand
TCTCTCAGGTGTCCTGTTTCCTCCACTCTCTGATCAGAAGGTAACTTCCTGCTCCTCTTTATACCATCAGCAGGCTTCCCATGATGCATTTCCTATGACATATGGACTAATGTCTCAATATCCCTTTCTCTATGACATCATTACATATGAATTACATTTCCTATAATATTTTCTCTATGATGTCATTATATGTGGACTACATCCCCTGTTGCCCTTCTTTATGACATCATCACATATGACTACATTTCCCATGGTGTATTTCCCCTTGTCATCATTATATTTGGACTCCATTTCCCAGGATTCCTTGTTCTATATTTTCTCTATGTGTTTGACTTCTTCTTCCAGGATGACTCCCCAGTGTTATGGTTAAGGGTAGGATAGGGGAGTTTGTGCTTAGGCTTAGGGTTAGGGTTAGGCTTAGGGTCAGGTTTTGGATTTTGTAGGGTTGTTTGTGTTTATGGTTATGGTTATGGTTAGGGTAGGGGAGTTTGTGGTTAGGGTTAGGGTTAGATTTAGGCTCTGGGTCTGGTGTGGTTTAAGGTAGGGAAGTTTGTGGTTATAGTTAGTGTAGATTTAGGCTTAGGGTCATGTTATGGTTAGGGTAGGGTGTTTGTGGTTAGGGTTATGGTTAGATTTAGGTTTTTGGTCAGGTTAGAGTTTGGGTAGGGGATGTTTTGGTGAGGGTTAGGGTTTACTGTTGGTTAAATCCAGGGCTCTCATTTGCCATCATCTGTTTTCCTGTTCCCTCTTCTGTAAAGTTAGAAATCTTCCTGTTTCTTCTTTATACCAACAGTAGTCTTCCCATGATGCATTTCTATATGGTGTCATTATATATGGACTATGTATCCCATGATTCCTTTCTCTTTGATATCATTTTATATTGACTACATTTCAGACTATGTTTCCCAGATACCTTGTTCAAAATGTCCTCCTGTCTGCAGTGTGTCCTCCTGTCCACAATGTGTCATTCTGGTGCACTACATTTCCCCATAATGCCTTTCTCTATGAACCTGAGGAGGGCAAAGGTCATGGACTGAACTAACAAATAAGCCCAATTGACTAACTAAAACATAACTGTTAAACACTAAACCATACCCTAACCTGACACAAGCCTAACCCTAAACCTAACCTGATACAAGCCTAAACCCTAACCCTAAAAAGACCCTAACCTTAACCTGAACAGAACCCTAAGACTAACCCTAACACTAACCTGACCATAAACCAAACCCTAAGACAAAACTATAACCACAAACTGCCTTACCCTAATGGTAGCATGACAGAAGGCATAACACTAACCATAACCCTCGCCCTAACCTTAACCTGACCCTAACCCTAACCATAATAATAACACTAACATGACCCTAAACCTAACCCTAATACATCCAAACCACAAACTCGCCTACCCAAACTCTAACCTGACCCCAAGCCTAAATCTACCGTAACCATAACCACAAATGTGCCTACCCTAACCTGACCAAGAGCCTAAATCTAAAAATAACCATAACCACAAAATTGCCTACCCTAACTGTAACCTGACTCTAAGCCTAAATCTAACCATAACCCTAACCACAAACTCCCCCAGCAATAACCTGAAAGACTTCTAACCCATAAACCTAACCCAAGCCTAACACTGACCCTACTCACAAACTCCTCAAACCCTGATTCTAAATACCTGTAACACATAACCCTTACCTTAATCTAACCATAACCCTAACATGACACAAAGCCTAAACCAGTCAAAACTGACCCTAACACTAACCTGACTTGAACCCTAACACTAACCCTAACCTGAAACTAAAACTAACCCTAACACATAATCCTGACCACAAAATCCCTTTCCCTAACCCTAACCTATCACAAAGCCTAACCCTAAACCTAACCTGATCCTTACCCTAACCTGACCCTAACCCTAACCCTAACTCTAACATGACCCTAAACCTAACGTTAACAAAAACCCTACTGTCAAACTCACCTACCCTAATTCTAACCTGACTCAAATCCTAAATCTAACCCTAACCCTAACCACAAACTACCCAACACTAACCCTAAACTGACCCCAAACTTATATCTAACCATAACTCTAGCGACAAACTCCCCTACACTAAGCTTATTGAAAGCCTAAATCTAACCCTAACCCTAACCACAAAGTCCCCCAGCAATAACTCGAAAGACCCCTAACCCGTAATGCTAACCCAATCCTAACACTGACCCTACCCACAAACTCCTCAAACCCTGATTCTAAAATCTTGTAGCCCATAACCCTAACCATATCCCCCCAAAATGAGTCTGACCCTAATCCTAACCCCTAATTCACAACCTAAAAATCATTAACACTTAAACCTAACCTAACCTAACCCTAACACAAAACTCTAACCTAACCTAACATAACATAAGCCTAACCAATAAGCCTAACTTAACCCTAACCCTAACCTAGCCTAACCCTAAGATTAACCCCCTGATCCTTACTCTGACCCCCTGACACGAATCCCTGACCCTGAACCGAAAAACCCATAAAACTGAACCCTAACGCTAACCCTAACCCATGACTCTGACCCACTGACCTTGACTCTAACCCAAGCCCTAACTATTAACTCTACCCCCTGATCCTGACCTCTTGACACTGACCCCCACACCACACTGCTGAGGCAGCACAACCCTGCCATAGTCAGGTCACCTGCTGAGGCCCTGGACACCTGCTAAAGAAAAGGGGAAATGCCTGAGGACACCAGACATCTGGGAAATGGAGTAAAACATGCCATGGTGTTGTAGAGAAATGCATCCTGGGAAATGGAGTCCAAATGATGCTGTGGAAAAAGGCATCCTGGGAAATGTAGTCTGAAACACTGATGCTTTAAGGAAAGGCATCAAGGTAAAAGACCCCAGTGTCCTGATGTGAAATGTGGTTTGGAATACACAACCAATAACACGAAAGTCATCCTGGGAAATGGAGTCCAACATGAAGCAATGCTCTAAGGAAAGCGATCCCAGGAAACCATCCAAGGTGCATAATGGGGAATGCAGGTTCTAGAAATGTTCTAATGTAAAGACAGGGAACACTGGTGAATGGAGTCGAACCTCACTGATGGTGTCATCAAAGGCATCCTGGAAAGTTGCCTGAGAGGCATGATGGGAAATGTAGTTCAGGATGGATGGCCACTACAGAGAAAAGCATCCTGGGAAATGGATCCAAAGCATATGATGCTATAAAGAGGGAACAGGAGGTTTATGGCCTACCCCAGAGCAGAGACACCTGCTGAGGGCAAAGCACACCCTAAATGTAACCACTAACCACTAACCATAAACCTAACCACTAATGGCAACCATAATAACAACCCCAACCTAACCCTAACACTTATACTAAATCTAATCACTAACCATAACCATGAACCCTAACCCAAACCATAAACCTAACCACTAACCCTAACCATAACCAATAACCCTAACCCTAATAGTGACACCCTGACCCTAACCCTAACACTAACACTAACCATAAACCTAACCGCTAACCCTAACCATAACCCTAATCCTAACCCTAAATCTAACCCTAACCATAACCCTAATCTTAACCCTAAATCTAACCACTAACCATAAACCTAATCATTAAGCACAACTACTAACCCAAACCCTAACAGTGACATCCTGACCCTAACCTAACTCTAACCCTTAACCCTAAACCTAATACTCTGACACTAACACTAACCATAACAGTGACCCCCCTGACCCTAGCCATAACCATTAACCATAAGATAACCTTAAGCTAAGCCTTATCCAACCCCATGACACAAACCCTAAATGTGAATCCTTAACCTAATCCCCTGACCCCATGATCCTGACCCACAGACCTTAACCCCTGACTCTACCCCTATCCCTGACCCCATGACCCTGAACCCACCAACTGAGGCAAGGGCAGCCTGGCTGAGTTAATACCCACACAGTAGGTGGACCCAGGCTGATTTTGTCAGGGCACTATATGGGTACCCACCCTGATTACATCCCTGACACTGGTCCGGGAGCCAGGCTGATTTCATGCGGACACTACAGGGGGAGCCAGGCAGATTTCTCGGCACACTGGAGGGAGAGCGAGGCTGATTTCATCAGGGCACAAAAGGGACACCTAGGCCAATGTCATCCTGAAAACTGGATAGGTAGCCAGGCTGATTTCATCAGGCACTGGAGGGGAAACAGGCCGATTTAATCAGGGCACTGGATGGAATCCAGGCCGATTTCTTCAGGGTTCTGTAGGGCAGTACAGGCCTATTATATCCCTGACACTTGATGGGCAGCCAGGAGGATTTCATCCAGACACTGGAGGTGGAGCTAGGCTGATTTCATCAGGGCACTGGAGGGGTAGACTCTCCGATTTCATCAGGGCACTGGAGGGGGCACCTGTCCAATTACACCAGGGTACTGGACGTGAAGCCAGGCCGATTTCATCCCTGACACTGGAGGGGGAGCCAGGCCAATTTCATCAGGGCAGTGGAGGGGGAGCCAGGCCAACTCCAACACAGACACTGGAGGAGGTGCCATGCTGATATCATCATGGACAATGGAGGGGGGGGGCTAGTCTGATTGCATCCTGGACACAGGAATGGGATTCAGTATGATTTCATCTGGACACTGGAGGTGTAACCAGGCTCCTTTTATACATGTGGAGCCAAGCCGATTTCATCAGGGCAAGAGTGGAGCCAGGCCGATTTCATCTCGGCACTGGAGGGAGAGTGAGGCCAATTTCAACAGGGCACTGAAGGATGAGCCAGGCTGATTTCATCCTTGACACTGCAAGGGGACCCAGGCCGATTTCATCAGGTCACTGTAGGGGTATCCAGGATGATTTCATCCCTTGTCGCGACCGCCTTGACCAGCAAGGAAGACGCGACAGCAGGCTCTTCTTTCTGCAGTTTATTCAGGAATCTTGAACAATCTTCTTACGCCAGGGGGAGCTCTCCCTCCCTCCCCCTAATAGCCTCTGTGTAGCCAACCCTAAACCGCCATGTGGGCATTGCAGACAGGTCCAGGTGTATGGAAGCAAGCCAGATCCTAAAGCCAAGCCGAATATGGAAGTGTTTACCACCGAGAGCGCTCACCATCAGGAAGGTGGAACACGGAAGCCAGCGCCATCTCTAGGGTGCGGCACACAGCTCTCTACAGTTCCCCCTTTCTTATTATAAACAACCAGGCAAGAGTAGAGGTCCGATCTCTGCAGAAAAAAAATTTGGACAATGTACTGGTGTTTGTCCAGGTGTCATCCACCCAGAGAACACTTGACCTGTCCGATACCCTTTTTTGCAGAGATGGGAACTAGGGTATCAACCCACATGCAATCAGACATGCTCTTCTTGGGACTTGATCACGGCATGTGCCCCGAGTGCAGTGCACCAGCCTCGCATCCTGCACATCAATAATCTTTAAGGGTGGCCAGCCAGGCCTAAGGGGACTGTCCTGCCTCTATGGCAGTAAAGGCTTGTATGACCATGGCTGTATTATGCTGTTGAGAGGCCCTGACTCTGCAGATGCACCACAGGCAAGCCAGGGAGACCAGCACCAAAAGGCCTGCTAAGGCTCCCAAGCCCGCCCACTCCTTGAGATGATTCATGGCATTAGAGATCCATGTAGATAATCCTTTTGCCAGTCCAGCATCCACCCGGGTTGAATTCACTGTAACGATAGCCACTCTTAGCTGGTCCATCAGGTTGTCCAATTCTCCCATCCAATTGCCTAAAAGATAACTGGACAACTGTTTAGACAGATTTGCAGAACAGGTAAAGTTTTCATACTGGATACTAGTCACACACAACCCAGCATATTTCCATTGACAGCCGAGTTGTGCAATTTGCCAAAGGGTTTCAATTTTTTCTTGTACCAAATCAATCCTTTGATTGAATACCATGAGTCCTCCTCTTAATTGTGTATTAATGCCCTTTTGTACATCCAGGGCTTGGGCCACATTAGCAGAAAGGCTATTAAGGGTTTGGGCTGTCTGCACAGTATGACTCATGGCAATAGCCGCAATGGTAGCCCCGACTACTGCCAATGAAATAGCTGTAATGATGGCATCTGTGATTCCAAAATCTCTCTTTTGCCTAAACAAGGTCATAGCATGAGGCACATCAACAGGTAAGGTTATCCAGCGGGGCATCTGAGTAATAATAGCATAGCTAAATTGTGTAACATTCCAGCACTGAATATAAAAGCATGTATCATTCCTGCAATGGCTGGGGTCCTCTTGGCTTATGACAAACAAAAAAAGGGGATATATACAAACAGGGGTAGGTTTATAGGTTACATTAAAAAGGGACTTGTGTCCTTCCCCGCTACAGCCTGTGTTGATACTGGATACTCCTCCAGTACTAGTAGAGGGGGAAGGCTTGTGAGAAACAGTCTCCAAATCCCCAGCAGCAGGACTGACTCTAGGTAAACTCATTGACGCCATGTGTGCCACCAGCAATCATAACCATGGGCTCTAAATTCATGCAGCTGCCATTAATGCAGCATAATAGCCAATTATCAAAAGGATTTGATACATATTCTTGATGTGGATTCTGATCACTAAAATTGTGGCCTGCAAATGATGCATTAAATTCTGTACTAATGCCAGGGGAGAAGGTAAAATGTTGATTCTTGTCGGCCCAAATTATTGTACGAGACTGGCAACCAGTCCTGGGCCAAATTTCTCCCCAAGTCATTCCCCAACAAAAGGGGACCCATTTTGGCTGACGGGGAGGTTCCCCTACATGCCTTTTGGCAGGCCACCAACCCGAAATCCAGGTGGCATTAGCAGAATAACATGGCCCAGCAGAGTCTTCAGGCAGATCGAACCATCCTGCAGTCTGATTATACAATAAAATGCATGGGGAGGTATTGGAGCAATTACTGACTACTTGGAAGCATAAGCTTCCAGGTAAGCTAAATGGACTATTCTCTCCTAAAAGAGCCCTTTCCAAATCTAGGGGAAGATAGGGAACATCAAGGCTTTTATTACTGCTGAACAGCCGGGGAAATAATTTGGCATCATGGCAAACTGGCATCGGCCTGGGGAACACAGAAAGTATTCCCCATCTTTTCTCCAATATTGCTGGCTGCATCATCATGAAGAGGAGCAGAAGAGTTGTCCTCAGCATCTTCAGGCTGTTGCTGTACCCTCTGCACTAGTCACGCTGGCACCCAAATTGGATCTTGCTGGTCCTGCGGGAAAACACAAACAGAACCTCGAGCCCATGTCAACATGGGATCAGGTCCGTGCCAGATGCCTGTTAATGAATCCCTCCGTTTTACCAGTCCTTTCCTGGGACTATGCAGATCGTGATATCTGTCTGCTGCAGACTGATTATGAGCATCCAAATTTAAAAAAAATTATAGTAAATAAGGCAAGGGAGAGTCTTTCCTTTGGTGTACAGTCACAGCCTATTTCCCCTTTTTGTTTTTCCAAACATTCTTTGAGGGTGCAATGAGGTCGTTCAACAATACCTTGTCCTTGAAGATTGTATGGAAACCCATGGACCAGTTGTATTTCCATGTGTTGGCAAAAGGAGTTGAACTTTTGTCCAGTGTAGGCAGGTCTATTATCAGTTTTGAGTTGCTGAGGTTTGCCCCAGGCTGCCCATGCCTCCAGGCAGTGGACAATAACATTACTTGCTTTCTCTCCTGAAAGGGGCGTTGTATGAATGATCCCTGAACAAGTATCAACAGAAACATGGACATATTTAAGTTGCCCAAATGCTGGAATATGTGTAACATCCATTTGCCAGACCTTAAGAGGGAGTAATCCTTGTGGGTTAACCCCCAGGCTAGGAGGGTGTTGATGAATAATACACTGAGGGCAGTCTAAGTCCACCTGTCGAGCATCTGCCTGAGAGAGGGAAAATCTCTGTTGCAAAGTTCTCGAATTAACATGAAAATTTTTATGGAATACTCTAGCCTTTTGGATAGCTGAATTAAAAAGTACCCATTCCTGTTGAGTGCATCGATCTACAATATTGTAGCCTTTGCTTAACGGTCCTGGCAACCCAGTGTGTACTCTAATATGGGATGGATGAAAGCTATGTTTTCTTTGCCAAATCAATTGTTGCAATTCAGCAAACAATGAGCAAACAGGGCTGGACAATTTTATCGGACCAGCAGTTTCTAGTGCCTTTAGGGCATTCACCACATAAAAGGAATCTGATATCAAATTAAAAGAAACAGAGCAGGCTTTAAAGACCTCAACCACAATATTCAATTCAACCATTTGTGGGGCTCCTGACTGAAACTGATGCACAACTGGCTGCTGAGAACTAACCATATATGCACCACAGCCTGTTTTTGACCCACCTGTAAATATAATGGGAGCGCCCTGAGGGGGTTTAGATGAGGTAACTTTTGGAAATATCACTGGATGATCTTTATAAAATCCTAATAAGGGATGTTTAGGTAGATGATTATCTATTTTTCTGAAGAAACTGCATTTAATAGCCCAATCATCTACAGTTGCACACAAAACTTGAACTTGATGACTCGAATATGGAATCACGAGAATAGCTGGAGAAACTCCAAAATGCTGTATGCACTGCTGAATTCCAGAAAGGGCCAGGATGGCCACAGCAGTGGGATAATGCTCAATGGATTTTACAGGTGAGATTTTTGGATAAATCCACAGTAAGGGGCCATCTTGCCACAGCAACCTAGTGGGCTGCATACATGTACAAAGAATACAGAGAACAATATCCTTCCCTTCCTGAATTCTCTGCAAGAAGGCATTTTGTAATCCCATTTCTACTTTCTCCAATGCCGACCTTGCTGCAGGGGTTAATTGCCTAGGGGAATCCAAAGCTGAATCTCCATTTAAAATATTATACAAAGAACTAGATGAAAGGACAATTAAAGCAGAAGAAAACAATAAGTCCCTGAAAGAAAATCATGAAAAAGCAATGAAAGAGATGAGGGAAATGGTTGCTCATTTCTAAACTAAAAATATTGTTTTTTCTCTATTTATGAGGCATCGAGAGTGTCGATGTCCAACACTGTTATTGAAAGATATGTATTGTTACATTAAGTTCATCCAAAATGATTTGTCTTTTTAATCCTGGGGCATCCTTACACGATGTTCCCTGAACCATATGTGTATTGACAGGATCACACCAAGCATGTTTGCATGGTTGTTTCATTTTGTAACCAGGAAAGGATGAGGAGCAGACAGTTTCATTGAAATGACCAACAAATTGTAACTTTTATAAAATATGGATGACAAGTGTTTAAAAAAAAAAAACCTGCCATCTCTCCTAATGTCATGTACTTAAGAATGATATTGAAGCTGATTTCCTGGGCATGGACATGATTATTACAAAAATGAATCATCTCTCTCTCTCTCCTTCACACACAAGCACACATATCCATACTCACAAAACATCTGTGAACATAAAAGTACAATATATGTATGATGTAAAACAATATGCTTATCACATTGTCTGATCTAACTGGGATCCAGATATGAATGTACAGCTGGTTTTTATATTTATATAATTTCTCAACCTCCCCACCCCACAACATGTCAGAAGGAAGTCATTCTTCCATGTCTGCAAAGCCCAGGACAGGAGTTAAGGATAGAATATTCATGTTGCTGCTTCTCGGTTTCCATCTCCTTAAGAAGTATGGATGAAGAAAATGTGGTACATATACACAATGGAATACTACTCAGCAGAGAAAAAATGACATCATGAGATTTGCATGCAAATGGATGGATCTAGAAAAAATCATCCTGAGTGAAGTAACCCAGGCTCAGAAAGACAAACATGGAATGTACTCACTCATAGTAGGATACTAGATGTAAATCAAAGATGACTAGACTGCTACACAACTCCAGGGAGACTACCTAGATAACAGAAGCCTAAGAAAGTCACTGGCAATGCCCGAATGACAGAGAAATGGATGAGATCAACATGAATAGCCTGGACAGGAGTGGGGCTAATGAAGGGCAAAGTTTGAGGGAAAGAGAGCATAGGAGAGCAGGAGATCCCAGCTGGATCAAGAACAGAAAGGGAGAACAAGGAATAAGAGACCATGATAAAGGAAGACCACATGAGAATAGGAAGAAGCAAAGTGATAGAGAGGTCTCCAGAAATCCACAAAGATACCCCTATTGATGAAATTATTAAGGCCGCTCCACGTAGTTAAAAGGGAGGTTTATTTTGTGGGGTACTTACAAATGAGGGGGTAGGTTACAGGGTCTGGCAAGGGTATAGCACAATCCGGCGTTGTTCTCTGGAGAACTCTGCTCGGTCTACCTCCAGCGTCCAGAGTCCGGGAACCAAGAGAGCGAGTTCTTCCCGATCCTTCGTCTTCCGCTTCCTCCTCTGCCCCGCCTTGTGGGCGTGACCATTACCGAAGCCTCAGTGGGGGTTGGAACTTCCAGGCCAATGCTGGGATGGCTATCCACTACATCTCCCCCTTTTGTCTAAATAAGAAAGTTCTAACCTAATACAAGACTATATACAAAGAGATGGTTATCAAATATTGTCCAGGAGTAATGAGAGATAATGACCTAGATAAGTTGGAATTACAATAAGTACAAACAATACCAAGCAAAAAACACATAGTAAAATCCAGGGAAGTCTAGGGCATGGGTAGGTGGCGTGTTACAAAGATCATTCCAAAAGGTGTCCTATCCTAAAGGATCTGAGTCTAATACATAATATATCCTATCTAAGATATTATATATGTATATATACTAAGTTATAACTATAACTGCTAATCTCCAACCTCATCAAAGACCTGAGAAGGAATATAATAATATCTGAGAAATGGGAGAAGGACGCAAGCAACTTTCGGGAGTCTTGCAAGAGTAGACAGAGACAGCTAGCAGCCTGGACAGTCACCTAACGTTTCTCAGTATCGTTGGTGCATTCAAATTGGCTACAGGCCTAGAGTATCTGACAGACCATTTTCAGAAGCAGGAATTCTGAAAGACCATCTTACCCTGTCTTGGCAAAGTATAGTGGTCGCTTTCCTTGTGTCCTGCTTGTCCAGAAAGGACAGCATTTGTACTGTCAGCAGTTGAGGCGAGGGCAGTTCTTTGCCCAGTAGGCCATTTTGTGCCAAGAAGACAAACTTCCAAATGGAAATGTCTTAGAAGCCCAACATTCTCTCGGGATCAAATTGGTGCTGCCAGGAGCAATTATGTCTCACGTCAACAGAATTCCAAGTTATTTAAATGCCATGTTCTCTAGGTCCATGAAGTGTTTGAAGATTACCTGTCCATCTGACCTATGTATTTATAAATCTGGATAACCTAACTAACATAATTATAGAGATGACAAGCATAGGTGACAATAACTCTGTAAGTCTTATCTACCTAAACAACCTAAGGACTAAGCTTCCTATAAATAAGGCAAACAGTCTGTAAGCAAATGTACAGTAAAAGGACAATGACTTTAAATTGTGACAATACACAAAATAACTTTAACAGAGGTAGGAATGTATAGTGCAATATGCAATATGATAATAATCCTAAATATATATCAGTATACAGAATATCTTAAACAGAAGTAGAACATACATACAGTATGACAGATAAATTCACATTTGTATCAATATACAAATATTTCACATAAGAGTAAAAATATGTGTACAATATAACAAACATAGTTCTGTATTTGTATCAATATACAAATTAATTTAAATAGGAATGTAAAAAGTTTATATTTGTATCAACATATAAGAATTCATAACAGTGCAAAGGCTTCTATATTACTAAATTTGTTTACTAATGTATATGACAGTCTACCATAATATATTATACCTATCCATTCCATTTCTTCTTTTCCCATTTTTTTTTGAGACATGTTTTCTTTCCTTAAGGAGAGTACTGAGTTTAACAGTTTCTTCCACCCCCAATCCTAGAACCATTATCCATAACCCAGAGAAATATGAACCTTAGGGAGAAGGGGCGTTGTTTTCTTAGAATTGCTTCCTGCTGTTTAGGGAGCGATGGTATCTCTGTTGGGTATTGTGAGAAAGCTCAGATAGTTAAATCTCAGTTAGACTAACTGTAGATTCTGCAGCAACTCTCAGAGTAATGGGTAAGACTGTCTGAAATTTTGGCAAAGAGTGTAGTATGATGATGATTACCATGGCATCATTCTGGATTGGGTAGAGTTGTTGTTGTTGGGGCCCCATCTTCCTTCTGGAGACTTCAGAGATTGCTATTGGAAAAAACTTATTTTTTATCAGAATGGAAGGTTTGGATTTAAAGATGTCATGACATGTAAGAAAGGATTCCAAGAAATCAAGAGTAAGCATGGAGAGAATTAGAATCTTGAAGATAATGGTCCCTTATAATTGGTTTCCTTCTGTCTCACACCAGAGGGCTCTTCTGATATGGGACTGAAGAATCTCTCAACCTTTTCTTTTATCAATATGCTTGGGTTTAGAGAAAGAGTGAGCCAGTTCCATCTCCAAAGCCAGCTTGGTTTATGATTAAATTGGAACCACAACTATTCTAGATTGATAGAGATATAGATGTTAGACAGTGATATCTTACCCTGTGTAGATTGGTACCAATAGATTCTTTCTTTCTGCTGTAAACATCTGGATATCCAAGGCCTTATGATTTCTGGAAGAAGGGTATTTCCATTATCCTGGAAAGACAAAAACAGAACCCTACCCCAACCTTTGATTGTTAAATTTTTCTTACAACCTGAAGAGATGTCATATTGGTGGATGATCTTTTATTTCTCCTCATCAAGGGGTTTCTCCTGTTCGAATCGAATTTTTATTAATTTTGTTGGTATCCATAGCTTTTCTTCTCCTGTGGAAACAAAAGCAAAACCCCTTCCCCAACGTAGGACATATCCAGGTTTCCATTCTGAGGTCAACACATCTTTGAAATAAACCGGTTGGTTTAGCTCAGGAGTTTTGTCTGTCGTCCAATGTCTCTCCGCAGCTGTTGTTCCTTTCTCATCAGCATTGAGAAAATTCAAGGTTAATAAAGCACTATGCAATCTATTTCTAGGAGTCATTGTTACCTGTTGCTGTTTATTTAGCATATCCTTTAAAGTTCGATTGGATCTTTCTATGACTGCTTGGCCTGTGGGATTATGTGGTATACCTGTAACATGCTTTATATTGTAATAAGCAAAGAACTGTCTCATTTTATTGGAGACATATGCTGGGGCATTGTCTGTCTTAATTTGTACAGGTATTCCCATGATGGCCATAACTTCTAATAGGTGTGTAATCACAGAATCAGCCTTTTCAGAACTCATAGGAGTTGCCCACTGAAATCCTGAATAGGTGTCAATGGTATGGTGTACATATTTTAATCTTCCAAATTCTGCAAAATGAAACACATCCATCTGCCAAATTTCATTTCTTTGTATACCCATTGGATTGCTTCCTGCAGGTAATGGAGTTTGGTTATAGAAGGAACAAGTAGGACATTTTTTCACAATATCCTTAGCTTGTTGCCAAGTAATGGAGAAATCCTTCTTCAAACCTTTGCTATTT
>NW_023411917.1:0-1876 GCF_903995425.1 Onychomys torridus | reverse complement strand
GGGACAGCATCTGACTGTTATAGCTCCCCATGCATTGGAGAGCATTGTCCGCCAGCCGCCTGACCGATGGCTTAGCAATGCTCGGCCACTTATTATCAGGTACTCTGCTGGACCGGGACCGCATCACCTTTGGGCCCCCAGCTATCTTAAACCCTGCCACGCTCCTCCCAATTGCTGAACAAGGAGAGGAGGGAGTGCCGGTTCATGACTGTGGTGCCATTCTGGCGGAAGAAACCGGGGTCCGGACAGATTTAAACGGACCAACCGCTGGCCAACCCTGACCTGATATGGTATACAGATGGCAGCAGTTTCCTAAATGAGGGCCAGCGGAGAGCGGGAGCGGCAGTAGTGGACAAAAATAAGGTCATCTGGTCTAGCAGCCTCCCAGAGGGAACCTCGGCTCAAAAAGCCGAATTGATTGCACTCACCCAAGCACTTACCATGGCAGCCGGTAACGGGCTACCATCTACACAGACAGCCGGTACGCATTTGCAACCGCGCATGTGCATGGGGCCATATACAGGGAGAGGGACTGTTAACTTCAGCCGGAAAAGAAATTAAAAATAAAAAGAAATCGAAGGCATTATTAGACGCTGTCATGCTGCCTCGCGCACTGGCCATCGTGCACTGCCCAGGGCACCAGAAAGGTGACTCCCCAATTGCGGTCGGAAACCGGAGGGCTGACCAGGAAGCAAGGGAAGCAGCTCTCCGAGGCACCAGGCACCTGGTAGTCCACCTATCACCCCCTGAAAGCCGGTCTCTGAAGAACCCCGTCCCCGAATCCCTGAAGGACACGCTGGAGCGAATCCACAACTGACCCATCTGGGTAGCCGAAAGTTAGTTCAACTCACTGAAGAAAATAAAACTCACTCCCCGTCTGAAAGGAAGCGGATGGCGAGAAAGTGATAGCGGACTGCCAAGCCTGCCAACAGGTTAATGCCTACCCTAGTCGGTTGGCTCCTGGAAAAGGCTACGAGGAAGTCGGCCTGGCCAACACTGGGAATAGATTTCACTGAAATACAGCCGGCTAAATATGGCCTAAGGTATTTACTAGTGTTTGTAGACACCTTTACAGGATGGGTAGAAGCCTACCCACCAAAAAGGAGACGGCAGCAATAGTCGCTAAGAAAATCCTGGAAGAAATCTTCCCAAGATTTGGACTGCCTCAGGTAATTGGGTCAGATAATGGCCCAGCATTCGTGGCTCAGGTAAGTCAGGGACTGGCAAAATATTGGGGATCGATTGGAAGCTGCATTGTTCATACAGACCCCAGAAGTTCTGGACAGGTAGAAAGAGCCAACAGAACCATTAAGGAGACCTTAACCAAAATTGACCATGGAGACTGGCTCTAGAGATTGGACGATGCTCCTACCGTATGCCCTCTTTAGAGCTAGGAATACCCTTCCCTTAAGGGCCTTACCCTTTTGAACTACTCTTTGGTTGTGCTCCCCCAGTTAAGGACCTAGCTTTCCAGAAAGGGGAAATCATGCCTTCCTTCCTATCTGACAGACTGCGAGCCTTGGCGGTGGTCCAGCACACCCTGTGGAAACAGTTGTCTGCTGCGTACCAGCCCAGTGGAGATGGTCCTGCCCACCGGTTCCATGTAGGGGACTTCGTGTACGTCCGCCGGCACCAGCATCAGACCCTAGAACCTCGGTGGAAGGGTCCCTATCAAGTCCTGTTGACCACCCCGACGGCAGTTAAAGTTGACGGAGTTGCTGCGTGGATTCATGGCTCCCACCTTAAGCCCGCGCCTGCTCCAGATGTGGATTTGGACTGGACTGTGGAACGGACTGACAATCCCCTCAAGCTTCGGATCCGATGTGGAAATCAGCCGAACTAATCCGCACCAACCTGTGAGCCAAACATGCAAGTA
>NW_023411916.1:0-21934 GCF_903995425.1 Onychomys torridus | reverse complement strand
TAAGTTCAGGATTATAAAACTGAGTTGGTGGAGGTTGGGTCATATGGAACTTGCACTCAGGTAGTGAAATCTGCCCTAAGGGAAACCTGT
Organism: Onychomys torridus; assembly: GCF_903995425.1. Lineage (NCBI taxonomy): Eukaryota > Metazoa > Chordata > Mammalia > Rodentia > Cricetidae > Onychomys > Onychomys torridus. The sequence continues at coordinate 21,844 of NW_023411916.1, read as the reverse complement.
AATAACTGAGGCTAAGGCTCCAATGGATGGTAATCAAGAGAGGCCTCCTGAGGAGGTGGTGTCTGTGCTGGCCCAGAAAGATGATGAGGGGTAGCTAGGCATGGAGGATCTGGGGAATGTGTCCCAGGAGGTACAACTGCTAAAGGCAAAGCTTAGAAGAAGCATTCTGTGTGTGAGAAAGAACAAGGTGGAGCGGCTGCAGCCGGTGAAGAGCTGGGAAGGCAGGAGATGAGCTCAGACAGGCACTGGGGGGTGCTCATGTAGGCCATGTGCTTGGGCCACAGTGGGGGCTTTCTTTAGCCTTGATCCTAGAGTAGGACGATTGGAAGCCTTTCAGTTGAGAAGAGATGCGTTCCAATTAATATTGTGAAATGATCACTTTGGTTCTGTTTGGAGAACAAACAAAAGGCTTGAGAATGGAAGCAGAATGTGCCAGAGAGCTGCAGACCTCTAGGCCGGCCGGCCAGTGCAGGCGGGAGGTGAGGAGATGGGGCTGGGGGTCATCCGGAAGAACAGCTAAGACTAGTGAGGGCTTGCAGCCAGGATGCCTTGGAAGAGGCCTGGAGGGAAGCCTGAGGGGAACAAGAAGAGGATGGAGCTGGGGCTGTCGTTCTGGAGTTTAGCTGCTTTAGTGCTTGCCTGGCTTAAAGGAGGTCCTGAGTTCCACCCCCAGCACCATGTAAACCGGATGTAGTGGTGCATTCAGTAACCCCAGCACTCAGGAGGGCAGAGCAGCAGGAGTTCGGTCACTTCTCTTGAATAGCTGACGATATATGAGATCCTGGAGGGAAGAAGGGGATTCTGGCTTGGGGGTGCAAAGAAGAGGAGGGTTGTGAAGAGTCAGGAAATGTGCTTTGGGCATGCAAGTTCCTGAGATACTTGTGGAAGTCCTGGTTTGCAGATGGTGACTAGAAAGTGGGATAGCTTTGTCTGGAGCTCACGGGAACAGTTGTAACCAAAGATAAGAGCCTTGGGCACACTGCACAGAACTTCCTGCAGCGATGAAGATGGACTGTGTCTGCTCTATCCAGCAGGCAGCTGCAGAGCCGCAGGTGGCTGCTGAGCATTTGCATGGCGCAGCTGAGGAACTACTTTTTTTTTTTTTTTTTCAGCTTAATTTTAATTTGAATAGCTACACATCGCCAGTGGCTACCATACTGGATAGTGCTAGAGACAATATTTAAACCCATGGTGCCAAATGACCTAGGGAGTGTGGACAGAAAAGGAAAGAGAACACCATAAAGACCGCTTACATTTGTTTAGGGTTCTGATGGAGGAACAGAGGCCAACAAAGGGAGACAGAAGTGGGGGGCGTGGGGGCAGGAGGGAAATTAAAGGGACAGTCTGCTCCACTTGGGAGGAAGAGTACCTTCAGCATCCTCACTACATGCTGTCTTGTAGTCTTTGCAAATGGGGCTAGAGTGCCTCAGTGGACGCTGGAAAGACGTGGGGTGAATTCATGGTGGTGACATCACATGATGCCATAGATAAACCCTCAACCCTCAGCAGTTCACCCCAGTAAGTTGTTTCCCATTCATACAAACTCCGTGGTGTCCTCACTGGAGGTATTCCTCCTTATGCTGAGTGGCACAGGCTCCATCCCTCCTGTGACTGGGAGACCTAGGCCTTCAGAGTTTTCTCCTGAGTCTCTACAACTGCCCTCAGACGTGAGAGTAAGGTTCAGGGTGAGTCTTTAGGTGAGCCTGGAAGAACTCAGTTATGTGGTTAAACATAATGGAGACGAGGCCAGTGCTGCAGAAGGAAAAGGAGCCAGCCAGGCCTGGGAAGCAGTCATAGTGGGGGCTGTGGTGCCACTGGCTCAGCAACTATGCTCTGCTCACCGGTGCTCCCTGTTCCGCAGGAGAAGGGCTCCACCTTCCTGCAGCTCGGCTCCTCCACAGAGCAGCAGCTGCAGGTCATTTTTGAGGTGCTGGAGGAGTACGACTGGACATCGTTTGTGGCAGTGACCACGCGTGCCCCAGGCCACCGGGCCTTCTTGTCATACATCGAGGTGCTGACTGACGGCAGCCTGGTGGGCTGGGAGCACCGAGGAGCGTTGACACTGGACCCCGGGGCTGGTGAGGCTGTCCTGGGCGCACAGCTCCGGAGCGTCAGCGCGCAGATCCGCCTGCTCTTCTGCGCCCGCGAGGAAGCAGAGCCTGTTTTCCGGGCAGCAGAAGAGGCTGGCCTCACGGGGCCTGGCTACGTCTGGTTCATGGTGGGACCCCAGCTGGCTGGAGGCGGGGGCTCCGGGGTCCCTGGGGAGCCCCTTCTTCTACCAGGAGGCGCCCCACTGCCTGCGGGGCTGTTCGCAGTGCGCTCTGCTGGCTGGCGTGACGACTTGGCACGTCGAGTGGCTGCTGGTGTGGCGGTGGTGGCCAGAGGCGCCCAAGCCCTGCTGCGAGACTATGGCTTCCTGCCTGAGCTGGGCCACGACTGCCGCGCCCAGAATCGCACGCACCGCGGGGAGAGTCTGCACAGGTGATTGGGAATACTTGGAGTACTCAGTAATGAGTGACCTGGGATGGAGCTCATCCTGGCTAATTTCCTTTTCCGTAAAAGGGGCACAACCGAGTGGCCCTTCTGGGATTTAACCAGGTGATTTAGAAGGCACCTGGCGTACAAAGACATCATTACCATTATTCCACACTTTAAGGCTGGGTACAGTGGTGGAAGACTGCAATTCTAGGTACTTCAAGAGTGGAGGCAGGAGACTCGGTGGTTCAGGGTCATCCTTGTCTGCATATCCACTTGGAGGCCAACCTGGGCTGCATGAGACCCTGTCTCAAAATTGAAATGGGAGGCAGAGCCAGGCGGATGTCTATGAGTTCGAGGCCAGCCTGGTCTACAGAGCGAAATCCAGGACAGGTACCAAAACTACAGAGATAAACCCTGTCTCGAAAAACCAAAACAAAAAAACAAACAAAGGGAATCTGAAATGTGTAACTTTAGTTCAGTGTGGCAGTGTAGACTTGCCATCTCAGCGTGCTGAAGACAGGGGCAGGAAACAAGCATAAAATATCTAAAACAGAAATACCCATTTTTTTATACTTTAACAACTTTGAAATCAAGGTATGTCTCATAATCGACCAGTTATCGTGTTTTAATTGGCAGTGCTTCTGGGTTTGTTTGCTTGTTTGTTTTGTAAGTAAAAACAGTACAACTGATAGCAACTTGCCCTGGACAAGCAAACCACCATGAGATGAGTCTCAGTGGCAAAAAGACGCAATGATGGAGTGGCCCGTGCGAGGCAGAAGTTTTTCCTCTGTCGGGTAACATCCCAGAGAGGAGTTGTCAGGAGATGGGCTCCGTGGCTCATTCTGTTTTTCTACTCTTGGCACAGTAGAAGCTGGGTTGTAGGCATGACAGATACGTCTGGTCCAGAGAAGGGGGGACGGCATAGCAAAGGAAAAGCGACGTCAAGTAATGTGGAGGGCACAGGTCTCACATCTCATTACTGAGAACATTGTCACATGGCCAGGACTGACATACTGCTTGTGCAAGGCACATCCATTCTGATTAGTTAAACATCTGTGCTGATTAGCTAGACTCCCATTCTGATTGGCTAGTGGCTGTGCTGTGCTGGCTGTTAGATATTTTAACACCGCCCCTGCATGTAGCCGGAAGGACTGCAGAGTGCTGGGTGTGTCCACCGTTGTTGTGGTCATGGGTCCAGCTCACACACTGCGATGTTAGAAGAAAACTGGTGTACAGCACCCCTCCCACGGGGAGCTTTGGGACACAGACCATGGGCTGACAGAGCAGCAGAAGGAAGGCCGTGGCCCCTGAGCCCAGTGGAGTCTGGGAGGGCCTAAGGGAGGAGATTGGACAACTGACTTGGGAATCGGGACCCAGAAAAGAGGGTGAGAGAAGCATCCTGTGTTCATAAATACTGAGCGCCTGTGAGGAACTAGAGCTCATGCTGGGCCCTGGGAACACAGGGATGAATAAGACCACAGACGTCTTCAAAGAATGCAAGGGCCTGAAGAGGTGACATACAGGGATGGGAATAATGGCCACACAGTGTGAGGCTTGCAGTAATGGAGATAACAGCAGCCTTAGGGAACATGGGGGAGGAAACCTGCCCAACCAGGACATTTTTGGTTACAAAAAGCAGTCTTGTTTAAATTTCCCCAAGAGAAAGAGGGTTCATTGGAAAGATAAACATGCACAGAACAGACTTCGGGAATTGAGGCCAAGTCCGGGCCAGCTTCTCTTTCATCTTCTGTTTTCGTCTTTCTGATTCTGCACACACACACACTTACCTTTCCCAGCCTCTGTTCAGATCTTAATACATAATTTCTCCTTCTTCATAATTTTAGAACCTACAGGTCTCACTGTAAAACAGCATCCCAAGAGGAAACTGGTTGGTGAGAATCAGCCTCCCAATACAGGCTGCGTAACTGGGGGGTAAGCTGCAGTGTCAGGGGCGTTTCCCGGAGGAAAGAATCCTGAACTGAGACCTAGGGATGAACTACTGGCCAAACTTTCATCCACTGAAAAACCTTTTCCTGAGAATCTATGTGCCAAGCACTGCTTTGGCACAAAAGAATCCAATCAAGTTGGGTGTGGTAGTGTACTCCTTTCATCTCAGAACTCAGGCAGAGCTCTGAGTTCAAGACTAATCTGGTCTAGATAGTGAGTTCCAGGCTAGCCAAAGATATAGACATATACATTCATACTTATATATGTATGAGCAGCATACGTACCCATATATGAGAGGTAGATAGATAGATAGGTAGATAGATAGATAGATAGATAGATAGATACCCTGACTCCAAAAAACTGAAAAAAAAAAAAAAAAAGTCACAAAAATCCCCTGCTCTCACAGAGCTAACAGTCTAAGGAGGGAGAGTGAGGGGAGAGGGGCATGCAGTGAACGACAGGAAAAGAAAGAACTGCCCACAGGGGGCAGCCTCTGAGAGGAAAATAAAATGGGTGTGTAAGACAAAAGGCTTAGGGGTTAGATCATATCAGCAGGTGGAACTTAGAGCTTCAAATGATATAGATGGGGAAGAGCTGGAGAGATGGCTCAGTGCTGAGAATACTTTCTGCTCTTGCAGGGGACCCAGGTTGGGTTCCCAATGCCCATATTGGGTAGCTCACAATCACACACACACACACACACACACACACATTTCTTTAAAATCATTGTATGTAGATGGAGCTGAGCACTGGAAGAGCTGAGTAAGTAGAGGGAAGAGCAAGGCCTGAAGCCCATCATTCTTCAGCCATCTGTATGGATGGGATGGGATGGCCCAAAGGAGACACAGGCAGGGCCTCCAGGCCAGCTTCAGTCTAAGGGTGCTCAGCACATTCACCAGATATGGAGGACATTCACTCCAGGTGTGATCAAAGCACGTAGAAAGACCCAAGGGGGGCAGGGACAACACGCAAACACGGAGCCTCCGTAGCATAGAACAGATAACAGGTAATGAGGTCAGGAAGGTGGTGGAATCAAAGCTTTGCCTTGTGTGCACAACTATATGGCTTAAGACTCTATTCTGGGATTCTGGGAGCCAAAGGCAAGTCCTAAGGAGAGGAGGCTGGCCTAGAATCAGCTTTAGGTATAGAAAGACTTCTCTGGGGTGGAATATGGACTGGAAGGCCAGGCAGGAGGCTGGGGGAGGCACCAGGACTCTCAGGGTGGAGGACAGGTGGGGAAGGAAGAACGGGACTTGGTAGACTGGATGGAGGGAGCAGGAGCAACTAGAGAGATGATGTGAGAGCGTGCTGTACTCAGCACAGTGACGATGGTTAGGAGCCCAGAGATGCCCAGAGAGCTTCATCCCAGGAGAAGGGTTATTTGAACTGAGTATTTACAACCTATCAGAGCTGGTCAAGATGAGAGAGAGGTTTTATAGGTACAGCACAGCCCTTGCCAAGGACTGGAGGCAGTAAACTCTCCCCAGGTCCCAAGTGACAATGTATTTAGTGCTGTTAAGAGTTTTCAGGTGGGAAGCCACCAGATAGGGAGTTTCGGAGAAACCATGGCATGTGAGGACTTTGAGGTATCAACACCAAGCTGAAAGTGTGGGACCAGGGTCTGGAGGTTCTGGCAACTAAGGGGAGAACTCAAAGATGAAGACTGTGGCTGGCAATAGAAGAGACTCAGCCCTCAGAACCAAGGGATCCAGCCCAGGTCCTCATGTGGTCCCTCCCTTTCTCCTGGGCAGGTACTTCATGAACATCACCTGGGATAACCGAGACTACTCCTTCAATGAAGATGGCTTTCTGGTGAACCCTTCACTGGTGGTCATCTCCCTCACCAGAGACAGGACGTGGGAAGTGGTGAGTGGCCCAGACTCCAGGCATCTGTGGGACAGCATCTGGATCCCGGATCTGAGGGAGGAGAAACAGGTCTAGACTCTGAGGTTGAAGGCCATAGTTGAAGGCCCAGGTTCTGGTCTGAAGGAGGAAGAAGCAAGCAATCTGGATTCTGGAGGAAGATGGGACCCACAGTCCCAGAAAGCCATGATACCCTGGAATGCCCCAGGAAGTATAACATGTCTTTCCCCCCCCCCCCCCAAGGTGGGCAGCTGGGAACAGCAGACCCTCCGCCTCAAGTACCCGCTATGGTCCCGCTATGGCCGCTTCCTGCAGCCAGTGGATGACACACAGCACCTCACTGTGGCCACGTTGGAGGAGAGACCCTTTGTTATTGTGGAGCCAGCAGACCCCATCAGCGGCACTTGTATTAGAGACTCAGTCCCCTGCCGCAGCCAGCTCAACCGTACCCACAGGTGACAGCCCGGGATCCAGATGTTTCAGACTCAGAATCCTTTCCCTAGAAGCACAGCAGGTCAGGCCCCAGCCCCTCAGCCCTCCAGCTGGGTGACCTAGGGGATGCCAAGGAATTCTTAAGCTTCAATCTCCAAGAAAGCACTAGCCGTAGTTTTAGCTGCTGTTTGTCCCTCACCTCATGGGAGAGCCTAACAGTGGTCCCCAACCTCTCCAAGCCTGGTCGCTCCCCGCAGCCTCCGCCCGACGCCCCCCGCCCGGAGAAGCGGTGTTGTAAGGGTTCTGCATCGACATTCTGAAGAGGCTGGCGCATACCATTGGTTTCAGCTATGACCTCTACCTGGTCACGAACGGCAAGCATGGCAAGAAGATCGATGGTGTCTGGAACGGCATGATTGGTGAGGTAAGAGGCGGGGACAGAACCTGCGGGAGAGGAATCTGAGGATCCTAGGGACAGGGGCCAAGAGGAGGGCGTCCTGGAGCAGGGGGCATGGCCAAAGGAGACGGCTGGGCTTGGTAAGGGCGCTGCCTGGAGCGGGGTCCCAGGCTGAGGGCAACTTCAGGGGTGGGGCCAAGAGAACTGCAAGTTCTGAGGTGGTCGGAAGGGTCCTTGGAGAAGGGGCGGAACTCCTGGAAGGTGGGCGTGGGGTGGTAGAATTCATGGGGCGGGCTTTTGAAGGGCGGGACTCCAAGAAGGGGGCGGGGTTGGGAGGCTGGACCCCTAGGCCTTAGGCAAGTGAAGTGGACAGTAGATGGGGTGGAGGAGACCTGCTCCTGCTTCTGCTTTCTCTCCCTTACTTCCCCCGCCCCTCTGTTCCCTTCCTCACTCATCAGCCAGACCTCCTAGCCTGTCTCCCACATCATCACTGTCTCCCAGGGTCAGGCTTTGCCCAGCGCTGGCCTCTGTGCCCTGAGCCGCTTCCCTTGCCCAACTCCTCCATCCACCCCAGGTGTTCTATCAGCGTGCGGACATGGCCATCGGGTCTCTTACCATCAATGAGGAGCGGTCCGAGATCGTGGACTTCTCCGTCCCCTTTGTAGAGACGGGCATCAGCGTCATGGTGGCACGCAGCAATGGCACTGTATCCCCCTCTGCCTTCCTGGGTGAGCCAGCCAGGACAGGGATTCACACTTAGCCAAGGCTGGGACAACTGTCTCCCAACAGCGTGGGCCCTGGGTCCCACTCCAGGGTTACCTGTCCTGGTGTGTGACTCCCATGGAGTGACATCACTTCCAAGCTCCAGGTTCCTGATCTGTACGGTGGGAGAAATGCTTTCCCTGGCAGGGATTTCCACAGGAAGCTTAGTAAGCATGAGCTCAGGAGCCGTCCTGTGCAGTGCCTTCCACAGCTCTGATCCTGGGTTTGCACTCACGGTTGTTTGGTTTTGGTTTGGTTTGGTTTGGTTTTTTTTTTTTTGGGGGGGGGGGTTCCAGACAGGGTCTATGTAGTTCTGGCTGTCCTGGAACTCAGAACTCAGAGAGACCCACCTGCCTCTGCCTCCTGAGTACTGGGATTAAAGGTGTGTGCTACCACCACACCTGACCAGATTTTTTGTTTTGTTTTGTTTTATTTAAAGGTTTATTTTTATTTTATGTGCATTGGTGTTTTTCCTGCATGTATGACTGTGTGAGGGTGTCAGATCCTCCTGGAACCGGAGTTACAGACAGGTGTGAGCTGCCATGTGGGTGCTGGGAATTGAACCCCGGTCCTCTGGAAATACAGCCAGTCCTCTTAACCACTGAGCTATCTCTCCAGCCCAATAATAAATATATGTATATATACATACATATATATATTATTCTTTTGAGACAGGGTATCTCTGTGTAACTCTGACTGTCCTAGAACTTACTCTGTAGATCAGGCTGGCCTTGAACTCACAGAGATCCACTCGTTTCTGCCTCCTAAGTGCTGGGACTAAAGATGTGCACCACTACCTCCCAGCTGATTTTTGTTTTTTAAGATATGGATATACTATGTAGCTTAGATTGGCCTTGAACATGCAACCACTCTTTATATGTCCATATCTCTCTCTGTCTCCTGAATTTGAGGATTTATATTCTTCTTCTTCTTTTTATTTTTCCTGGAGCTGAGGACCGTATTCTTTTTTTAAAGAGGGCCCACCAAGGTCAGGTGTACTCAGGCTAAAAAATGTGTAGGGATTTTGTTTGTTTAGGTTTTTTTCCAGTGCTAGAGATTGAATCCGGGACCTGGAGGACTGTGGTGACCGAGACAGACAGTCTTGTCTCCTAGGGGCTATCTGCTTCCTTGGGGGTTACAGACTAGATCATTTCCAAAGGCAGTAGATACCATGAGAAATTAGGCTGAGGTGACAGGGAGGAGGTTGGTGTGGGTAGGAGAGGCCTTTTTGAGGAAAGGATTTCGCCTGTGTAAAGATCTGAAGGAAAGAACATTGGAGGCAGGCAGCAGCCAGCGTGGAGTGTGTGAAGACTGAGACGTGCAACTGGCCGGCGTAGCTGGTGAGGAGACGGGCAAAAAGGCGGCCGGAAGGCTGAGGGGCGTGATAGAGCTTGCTGGACTGTGGACACTCTGATGGAAAGTTTGGCCTTCACTCTGAAGTGGTAGCAAGGGCTTACCTTCAGAAGGTAATGAGGATTGTGTGCTCAGATGGGAGTTGCCCATAGCTCTGTGGAAGCAGGAAGCTGGCAAGAGGGCCACTGCAGTGGTTCATGACACGAAGGATGGGGGTGTGCAGAAGCATGGCAGCAAGGTCCATTGTGTGTGGATTTGGAGTGTGACCAGGATTTGAGCTGGAGACAGCAGAAGTGGGCAGAGGACAAGCCAGCAGGTCACAGCAGTCCCCCTTTCCTCTGGGCAGTCTGAGCAAGGCTCCTCGGAGAGAGAGAGGACAGAAGGAGAAGGATCCTTTCTCCTGGGGCCTGTGAAGCAGGAGACATGGTCCCAGAGATTAGACCAGGCTTCCTCCTTGCTGGCCAAGGAGTGGAGAGGACAGGCCCCAGGTGTTTGAGGGACAGGGGCAAGGGCAAAGTTGTCATCTATGAACAAGGAAGATGGACGGCAAGGAGAGTGGCCTGGGCTGGGTTGTCATGGATGACAAGATGCAGAACCTGGGATGGGATGAATGGCCCTGAGGGAAAGCTGAAGAAGCGGAGACTTGGGTCCTGGTCTCAGTGAACATTTAGTAGACAGCTGAATTAGGGGACGGAAACCACAGAAATGGTCGCGGTAGCTGTCTTTGAGAGAGATTGCCACAAGGCGTCTATGTACTAATAGGCTGTCCCTGAAGTTGGGACCAGAAAAGGGAACAGAGCAGGCTGGAGTCAACTGGGCTCCCCCTGGTCCCCCAAGCCCTTGCTTGGCTGACACCTCCCGTGTCCCCAGAGCCCTACAGCCCCGCTGTGTGGGTGATGATGTTCGTCATGTGCCTCACCGTGGTCGCCGTCACCGTTTTCATCTTTGAGTACCTCAGTCCTGTGGGCTATAACCGCAGCCTGGCCACAGGCAAACGTGAGTCCACTTCCTACCTGACCCTACGCAGAACTCATTTCCCAGTAGCCCCTGGGATAGAGCTAGGAATGGCAGTCCTTTCTCCTCTCCTGGGGAGTGGAAGGCCTGTAAGGTCCATGCCCTGTCCTGGCCCCCACAGGCCCTGGTGGCTCTACCTTCACCATTGGGAAATCCATCTGGCTGCTGTGGGCCCTGGTGTTCAACAACTCGGTGCCGGTGGAGAATCCTCGGGGCACCACCAGCAAGATCATGGTTCTGGTGTGGGCCTTCTTTGCCGTCATCTTTCTCGCCAGCTACACAGCCAACTTGGCCGCCTTTATGATCCAGGAGGAGTACGTGGACACCGTGTCTGGGCTCAGTGACCGAAAGGTGTGTACAGGGACCAGGCTCAGCTGCCTTGTCACCTGCCCCAGAGCAGAGGGGTCCCTGGGAGACTGCCCAAGAGGGGTTCTAGAGCAGAGGAGATGGAAGGTTTTGGAAGGAGATGAACGATTTGAACCATCCCAGGGAAAGGGTGTCCCGCAACGTCCCAGGAGCAGTGGTGCCAAATAGGATTTTCTAGACAAGTGCCCCTCACACTGTAATGAAGACTGAATGTGTGATGCAGCCAATCCCTTGGGGACTACGCTTGAGCGAAATGTATCAGCAATGAATCACTAGGAATGTAGGAATAACGCTTAACCCAGGACACACAGGAGTCAGTCGCAAGCTAATGAACGATACATGCCCACAACTGCAGCCCTCCAGAGGCAGAGGCAGGAGGATCATGAGTTCAAGGATAGGCTGGCTACATAGTGAGTCCCTCCCTGTCTCAAATAACAACAGCAATACAGTCAACTCCAAATTTTTGCCGATTAGATTCAACATGCATAAAACCATCCATCAAAACACTCCAAAAGCCCACCCCCTCGGTTTGCACTCTCGCCTTGCGGTGCCCATCCATGGCACATGGGGACGGCAGCCATGAGGGACACTGTGAGATTACAGAGGCTGAGCCAGTGTCTCAGACTGTCAGAGGGCTGTGGAATCGATGCAACAGGTTGCTTTAAGCACGGTTTTCAGTGGAATGGAGGTAGAAACAGCCAAGAAACAGAATATGTTGGTCGTACCTTCTATAGTGAGGGGAGTATGGTTCTGCCAACACTCTGAGCCAGCACAGCCCTGTGGCTACATCTGTGCTTGACACACAGCTATTTCTGAATAGACTGGTTAGCCCACTCCCGATCCAGCAAAGTAAGGGCTGGCTCTCCAGAATGGGACATTTGATTTGGGGGTTTCCTGGAGGGTACCTTAACAAGTCCCCATTCTGTTCCAGTTCCAGCGGCCCCAGGAGCAGTACCCACCCTTGAAGTTTGGGACGGTGCCCAACGGGTCCACGGAGAAGAATATCCGCAGCAACTACCCTGATATGCACAGCTACATGGTGCGGTACACCAGCCGAGAGTGGAGGAGGCCCTCACACAGCTCAAGGCAGGGTCAGCGCAGACTCGGGCAGTGGGGCCCCTAGAACATTTGGGGAGGGGTGGGGCTCATGTCTGAGGTCAGCTTGGGGCAGTTCACTAACGGGGCTTGGAAGAGTCAGGGCTTCTGTGCTTCAGAACTTTTAGACACTTGATTCAGTGCTCTGAATTTATTTCTTGTGTGTACAGTGAAGATCACAAAGGCATCTCCTTGATATAAGAACATCCGGTTGGGGGATTTAGCTCAGTGGTAGAGTGCTTGCCTAGCAAGCACAAGGCCCTTCGTTCGATCCTCAGCTCCAAAAGAACAAAGTTTGGTCAGGAGTGGTGGTGCCTTTAATTCTACCATTTGGAATTGAAGTGGGAGCAGCTCTTGGTGAGTTCCAGGCCAGCCAGGAAACAAACAAAGCCTGTCTCAAAGCAAACAAAACAATGTAGTTAATCCACACAGAACAGTGGCCAGAGCAGGGGCTCTTTGTAGATGGAGTTTTCTTTGGGCCACCAGCTCACAAAAAATGGCATGGGGACTTACTATTAATCATGAAAGCTTGGCCTATAGCTTAGGCTTGTCCCACCAGCTCTTATAACTTAAATTAACTCATTTATCGTAATCTGCATTTTTGTCTCATGGCTTTTTACCTCTCTTCCATCTTATACCTCCTGTTTCCTCTCCATCTCCCCTGGGTCTCTCTCATGCTAGACTCATCTCCTCTTCTTCTCTCTCTTCCCGGAAGTCCTGCCTAGCCTCTTCTTGCCTAGCTATTGGCCATTTAGTTCTTTATTAAACCAATCGGAAAGTGCCTTGGCAAAGACACATCTTCACAAAAAGATTACTCCACAACAGCTCTTTGTTGTAATTATTGTATCCTTATCATCAGTTCTGAATTCTGCAATGAATACTTGGATTATAGGGAAGGGATTGTATTTTTTTTTTTTTATGTTAGCTCCCTGAATCATATGGATAAAGTTAAATTCAGTCCCCAGAGTGCAGCCCCCAGTATGGCAAACCTAGACAGGGCCTGGATTGTGGCTCAGCAGCAGAGGGCTGGCCTGGTGTGTCCCGAGGCCTGGGTTCGTTCCCCAGCATTGCAGTTTCCTACGCTGAGTGCAGTAGCTTTCTGCTCCTCGTTTATTAGCCTTTCGCATGCTTCTTTTCTGATCACCATTTTGTGCTGGCCATTAGACAGACATTCCTGTTCTCAGTTACTCGGGGGCTAGAGTGAAAAATAAGCATCTGACACAGGAGTCAGAGTGGCCTTCTCGGCAGGGTCCTGGTCACCAGAGCATCAGGTGGCCTTCCAGGACGAGGGAGCATGTGTATGCTCTCAGCGTAGACTCGGAGCCTTGCAGACAGAGGTGGGGCAGGTGGCTGAAGGGCAGGGACCTAGAGTGAGGGCAGAGGAGAGCAGGGCTAACGGTGACCCCTGAGAACGTCAGACTTGGCTTTTGTACCAAAGTGGTGAGACACCTTCGTAGGAGACTAAGCAGAGAAGCCTTAGTTCTTGTCCCCAATGTCCTTCACTGCAGTGGAGAATGGTGGAGGGCCATGGGGAGCAGGGCAGAGTGAGGCCATTGTCATCCAGAACTCACCTCTGGCTCACCCCCAGCAGCCGTCCCACTGGACCTGTCATCCCTTGTCTCAGTGGATGGTTGACTGCAAGAAAAGGAGCCCAGGCAGTCTGTGGTAGGCACAGCATAGGGTCAGCCCAAGGGTATCTGGAGCCCCAAGAGCCTGCAGCCGAAGCATTCACTCACATACACTCCTAGAGCAGTTCCGGGGAGTTTGGTTCCTGTACTTGGAAACCATGGTCATCGCAAAAGCAGATTCCCAGATTGGTAGGATGTTGAAACCGGTTTTAACACACTGGTTTCTGTGTCTCCTGGGATGACAAACCAGAGAGCCAATCATGGTGGTTCATGTGTGGCATCCCAGCACTTGGGAGGGTGAGGCGAGAGGATTGAGGGTTTAAGGCCATTCTGAACTATACGTTGAGGCCCTGTCTCAAAAAAGAAAACAAAACAGTGCTGGGCTAGCAGGACAGTTGAAAGATACTACTAAGGAGCCAAACTCTTTACACATTTCTGTTCTACCAAATGTGCAGTATAGACCTTCATGCTCTTTTGGTTGCCTCATGGTCACAGGAAGGCTGTTGCTGCTCCGTCAAGCACATCCTAGTTCCAAGCATGGAGGAGGAAGTGTAAGAACACAAGGTTGGTGGTGCATACCTTTAATCCCAGCACTCGGGAGGCAGAAGCCAGGCAGATCTCTGTGAGTTCGAGGCCAGCCTGGTCTACAGAGTGAGATCCAGGAAAGGCGCCAAAACTACACAGAGAAACCCTGTTTCAAAAAACCAAAAACAGAAAGTGGGGGGTCTTCTTAGAAACCTTGCCTTTTTATTGAAAAAGGTATGCCTTTCTCAGGGACTTTCTACAGATTTCTAAGAACCTATCAAGCAAGCACACAAAGTTATCATCAGGGAAATGGGAAAGACGATTGTGTGAGCTGAGAAAGAGGCTGTGAACTGAGATGCAGTCTCACCATCTGCCAGAGTCCTGCCCCATGTTTTAGGGGTTTTGATGTTTGTTTGTTTGTTTGTTTATTTGTTTTTGCCAAGCTCAGCAAAGTTCTCTCTTGTAGCTCTCCATCTCTGCCTCTCGATCCTCTCTTTCTGGTCACAAGGACCCTGTATCCGAACTCTCTCTGAGCTGGTGAGCCTCCCCTTGGGTCTGGGCTTCACCACTCTTTCATCAGCCCGCTTGGCTTTGTCTCCTGCAGTGCGTGCTCTGGCTGTCAACCCTTGGTGGGGTACCTCCTTCTCCTCCCTCTCCCTACACCCACTATCCATTCATATAGCAGGTGTTGCTGAGGCTCTAGGCAGGCACCCTGAAAACTTCCCAGGACTCTATGCCAAGGAAAACTGCATACTTTAAGCTAGGAAACCAGCATGGTGGCCATCCTGCCTTGACAGATCGCTCTAAAGAACCCAAGGCAAACAGACAAACAAACAAAAATTCAAGTTAGGAATGTGACTGGGTGGCTCCTTCCATCTCCCAGGACTACAAGGAGTGACTGGCCTGCCTTCCCCTAAAGCCAAACCCTTGCCTTTCCTTTCTTCGAGGATGCCCACCTTCCTTGGCTCATGGCTCCCAATTGCTCAGACCTCTCCTTGTTGACAAGGATTACAGTGAGTGTGGAGGTTTTCCAAATTACACAGATTCCCAGAGCAGAATCTAAAAGGGAGTATTCCGGTGGGTATAACTCTTGGCCCCAGGGACTCTGGGCTCTGTGGGGGACACAGAAAAAGACGCCCTTTCCCCAAGGACTGGACCCAGCATAAACTCTTCAGTTCCTTGTTTGGTTGGGTCTTTTTGTTTTGTTTTGTTTTTTTGAGACTGGTCTCAAAACTGTCCTGGAACTCACTATGTAAACCAGGCTGTCCTCAAACTCACAGAGATCTGCTGCCTCGGCCTCTGGGGAGCTGAGACGAGAGGCGGGACGCTGGCCCACTCAGCGGTTTTGTTCTTTGTTTTTTGGGGGGGTCAAATGTTCACTGAGTACCTCTAATGTGTTAGTAGTTCCTCTGCCAGATGCCCAAGTCCCACTGGAGAAGGAGAGACAGGGGCCACAGATGATTTTGCAAGATGCCCTTTGTGGAGTGGGGTAGGGCTGTAGAGATGGGTCACTAAGTGCTTGTTGTGCAGACATGAGGACTTGGGTTCAAATCCTCATGACTCAAATAAAGGCTGGGAGTAGCAGCATGCGACTGTAACCCCAGCACTGCCAAAGCAAAGATCTCAGGTGCTCACTATCTGGTGGAAGAGCCCCAGGGCCAGTGAGGAGAGACAACTTTGGGGTAAAAGCGCTTACTAAGCAAGTGTGAGGACCTATGATCACCAGCATCTGCATAAAAAGCTTGGTGTGCCTGTGTGCTCACCTGGAACCCAGCACTGCAGGACAGGGAGACAGGAGGATGGCAGGCGCTGTTAGCTGCTAGCCTAGCTCCAAGTCAGTGAGAGACCCTGTCTCAAGGGAGCTAGTGGAGAGTGCTAGAGCAGATCACACTCTGTCCTCCCCTGGCCCCTGTGCACTTGCACAGGCACACAAACATCATACACACCAACACACACACATAAAAGGTGGACAGTAACTGAAGACATCCAGTATTGACCTCTGGTTTCTACACATATGTGCACACACATCTGTATAAACATGTAGGTCACACACAGACACACACACACACACACACACACACACACACACACACACACACAAGGGGGGTAGACAGAGGTTGGTCCTTTGAAGTCACTTCTGCTCCTGGAATCTGGCCAGAGGTGCCTGGTCTTTAGAACTTGCCATTTGCCTGTGCTGAGACCCTGTGGTTCTGGCCCCGGACCTGGCATTGTTAGTTTTCAGGAACTCCAGCAGCAGTAGGTTCCACACCAGGTGACCTGGGTTTGAGTGTAGCCGTGGACTGCATTTGAGCTAGTGTGCTTTCGCCGCCTTAACTCGGGGTCCGCCGTCCCCAGAGTTGAGCAAGTGGCTGGGGAAACAGGTTCATTCTCGGAACTCTTCCACTGCCTTCTGTTCCTTTCCGCCTTGAAGTGGGCGGCCCCAGCCCTGCCCCACCCTTTGTTCTCAGCGACCCCTGCCTCCTTTGTCTCCCTTCTAAACAGCTCTTTCCTCGGCTGTGAAATGTCTGTTTGCTCAGCACATCATAGTTGGGGCTGAAGTGCAGCCCTCCTCCTCCTTAGGTCAGGGTTTGTGCTATTCCTCCATCCTTTATTCTGAAGCAGAGCTGGGAGCTAAGTGTATAAGTCGGGTGTTCTGGGAGCCACAGGAAAAGAGAGGTGAGCTTAATCTCATGTTTGTTACTCCAACTCAAAAATGTCCTCTCTCGCCGGGCGGTGGTGGCGAACGCCTTTAATCCCTGCACTCGGGAGGCAGAGGCAGGCGGATCTCTGTGAGTTCGAGGCCAGCCTGTGCTTTGGTCTGCAGCGTGAAATCCAGGACAGGCTCCAAACGCTACACAGAGAAACCCTGTCTCGAAAAAACAAAACAAAAAAAAGTCCTCTCTCTAACATGTAATTAATATAAACACTGTCACAATACCCAAACTTTCGGGAGGTCCCAGGCATATTTATGTTCCCATCGCACTTCAGTGTGGACTTGCCAACTTTTTTTTCTTTTCCTTCTTCCTTTGTATTATTCCTGTGGCTTTTGGACACAGGGTCTCACTGTGTAGCCCTGGCTGACCTGGAACTCAGAGCCCTACTGTCTGCCTCTTGAGTGCACCACACTGGGTGCCGAACTTGTCAGCTACCTAGTGTGTGACAGCATCGCCTGGCTAGTGGACATCACATTCAACCCCATCCCTTCTGTCGCTCTCCTCCCGTTTCTTTTCTTCTTTTTTAAATCATAATTAACATTATTATTTATTTTATTTATTTATTACAAATACAATGTTCCATCTGCATGTATACCTGCAGGCCAGAAGAGGGCACCAGATCTCATTACAGATGGTTGTGAGCCACCATGTGGTTGCTGGGAATTGAACTCAGGACCTCTGGAAGAGCAGCCAGTGCTCTTAACCTCTGAGCCATCTCTCCAGCCCAACATTTTTATTTTTATTTTGCAGAATTTTCCTTTTCAATTCCAGTGAAGCCTTTCCTTGGGGCTGGGGTTGTGGCCCTGCGGTCGAGTGCTTGTCCTGCATGTGCTAGGTTCTGAGTTTAACTCCAGCACCATATAATAAATAAATAAATAAATAAATAAATAAATAAATAAATAAGCCACCCCCTTCTCCTTCATCATCCCCTCCTTTCCTGCCCTGGTTCCTGACATGCAGCTGTCACCTAGAGTCCCCAGGCCCCACTGAGGTCATGGCTCTGACCTGCTCATCAGAACCCAGACTTCTCTGCCTACTCTGGGGACCTTTGTTGATTTAATTCACTGTCTGAACCATCTCATCAGCTGGAAATGTGTCTCAGCTCAGAAACCTAGGGACCCATGAAAGTATCCAGAGTGTAGGGGCTGGAGGATTGGACTCCATCAGTGCTGTCCAGCAGAAGTGCAGCCATACATACCCTACAGACACCCTGAAGACAAAAGGAAGCAAGTGGGTTCTACTGAACACAGTAAGTCCGAACTGTTACTTTGACTCGTCAGTACAAACAATATGGTTTGTATATTATTATGTTTTTTGGACAGGGTCTCTCTGTATCCCAGGCTGGTCTTGAACTCCTATCCTTCTGCCCTGGCTTCCCACATACTGGGATAATAGGCCTTTAACACCAGGCCAAGTACTTGAGACCATCTGCCTACATTTCTCCAACGTTTGGTCTTTGAAATCCGAAGTGCTTTTCAGTCCACAGTGCCTCTGAGCTCAGCGCTGTCCATGCACACACAGTAGCAGGCAGGGGGCAGCTAGCACATAGCTAACCATGGCAGCATGGCCACACAGAAACCTGCCTAATGATCCTCCTGAGCAGAACACACCAGGGGGCTTGAGACCCCACACTCTTGATTTCACTTTCTAAGCCAACCTCCCAGACAGGCAGCGTCTTCCCAGGCCCTCCCACTAGGGAGGCCCAGGGATTCCTGGGTCCCCTTGGACAGAGCAGCCCTGCTCTCCACCATCACCTCACTGGTGCCAACTGCCTTCTGCGAGTGAGGTGGTATAGACAAAACAGCATTCTCTTGGCCTGGCTCAGTACTCAGGGGTCAAAGAGGGAACACTCATCTGGGCACACTGTTACCAGCACTCTAATCCAGCACTCTGTAACCCAGCACTCTAACCCAGCACTCTGTAACCCAGCACTCTGTAACCCAGCACTCTGTAACCCAGCACTCTGTAACCCAGCACTCTGTAACCCAGCACTCTGTAACCCAGCACTCTAATCCAGCACTCTGTAACCCAGCACTCTAATCCAACACTGTAACCCAGCACTCTGTAACCCAGCACTCTGTAACCCAGCACTCTAACCCAGCACTCTAATCCAGCACTCTAATCCAGCACTCTGTAACCCAGCACTCTAACCCAGCACTCTGTAACCCAGCACTCTAACCCAGCACTCTGTAACCCAGCACTCTGTAACCCAGCACTCTAACCCAGCACTCTAACCCAGCACTCTAATCCAGCACTCTGTAACCCAGCACTCTAATCCAGCACTCTGTAACCCAGCACTCTAATCCAGCACTCTAATCCAGCACTCTAATCCAGCACTCTAATCCAGCACTCTAATCCAGCACTCTGTAACCCAGCACTCTAATCCAGCACTCTGTAACCCAGCACTCTAATCCAGCACTCTGTAACCCAGCACTCTAATCCAGCACTCTAACCCAGCACTCTAACCCAGCACTCTGTAACCCAGCACTCTAACCCAGCACTCTGTAACCCAGCACTCTGTAACCCAGCACTCTAACCCAGCACTCTAATCCAGCACTCTCTAATCCAGCACTCTGTAACCCAGCACTCTAATCCAGCACTCTCTAACCCAGCACTCTGTAGCCCAGCACTCTGTATGTAGCCCAGCACTCAGGGTGCTGAGGAAGAAGAGGAAAGAGGAGCAAAGGAGATTAAATGTCATGAGCAGAATGGGCTACCCAGAAGAAACTAAATCCAGATTCTGCCTCCTCCCTGACTCAAGAACCAAGAACACCTGTATTATTTTTTTTTTACATGCAAAAATGTCAGCCATATTCCTAGCCTTTATTGAGTAAAAAGCTTGAGTCCTTATCCCATGTCTTTATAGATTTTTTTTTTTTTAAAGCTGGGTTATGACTGGGCATTGTGGCACACACCTTGCACACCTTAAATCCTAGCACTTGGGAGGCAGAGACAGGTGAATCTCTCTGAGTTCCAGGCCAGCCTGGTCTACAGAGCAAGTACCAGGATAGCTAGAGATTCATAGTAAGATCCTGTCCCAAAGAAAGGAAGGAAGGAAGGAAAGCTGAGAGATGGCTCAGAGGTTAGAGCACCGGCTGCTCCTCCAGAGGTCCTGAGTTCAATTCCAGCAACCACATGGTGGCTCACAGCCATCTATGAAGAGATCTGGTGCCCTCTTCTGGTGTGCAGGGATACATGCGGCAGAACACTATACATAAATAATAAATCTTAAAGAAATAAGTAAGAGTTGGGCTCCATGCTGGGGTGTTGTGGTATACACCTGTAGTCACTGCATTCAGGAAGCTGAGCAGAAAGATTACAGCGTATTCAAGCCACCTGGACTGCACAGTGAACCCCTGTCTCAAAAAAACCAAAATGATAAAAAAAAATAAAATAGCTTTGAGGTGCACATCTAGTTAGGGTGTATACCCACACTGTGATATGGAGAGACTTGGGCTCCCCAGAAAGCTTCTCCTGCCCTTTTGGTCACCATGGAACATCACAGGGAAGTACTAGACACTGGTGGCTGTTCACTGGCTAATTGCTGGATATGCCCCCAGCCAATGTCACAGGGCATACCACAGCACCAGGGTTGGTGACATTTGGCTGTTTCCAGTTTGCCATCTGTGTGTGTGTGTGTGTGTGTGTGTGTGTGTGTGTGTGTGTGTGTGTACAGCCTCAGACCAAAGGGAGAAGCACACAGTACCATCATGCTAATGGACAGGGCAGGGCAGTCATGTACCCCCCCCTTCCCCCTCCCCACTTCCCTCCTTCTACAGTGTGGCCTCTTCCTGTCCTCCAAGTTAGAGTGTTTGTTATGCATCGGGCTCTGTTGTTTCCAGACAAAGGCTCAGGTAGGCCATGCTGGCTTTGCGCTTGCTCCGCGGCTAAGGCTAGCCTTCAACTGCCCCTCCCCAGTGGTGAACGGCAGGTGTGCCACACTGCCATGGCCTCTGCTTTCATTGTAGCTCCCCTGCACTGGAGAGTGTGCAGGGCTTGCAAAGGTCTGTGTTCCTCTGGAGGCTGGAAGGACAAGCCTCTAAGCACCTCCCTCTTCCCCTGGCATGTGCCTCTGAATTGTAAACTTCCCGGTGTTGTAAGCATGCCAGCCATGTTGGACTTGCCTACCCTGTGTCCTCACCTGATGACCCTCATCACCTAGGTCCATGAGGCCCTTTCTACAGATGGTCACATCCTTGGGTCCTAGAGGCTCAGACTCTGGAATATGAATTTTGGGGGAGACTCACTTTAGCTCATGACATCCCATAACCATGTCAGGTATCTGATTGGACTGGGAATCACAGAGATTCCCAGTGCTGCCAAGGGGGGCCTGTGCCCCGAGGTCTGACTGGACCCAGGCCCCCCCACTGTATTGCTTCTCAGAATCACCTTCATCACCATCCTCACCCCTACAAGTGCCATGGACTCACAAAGGACATCTCTGTGTTTCTTACTGTTATCTCCTGCCTTTGCTAAAATGTTTTGTCCCAGGTATCTGGTTTTGTATTTTTTAAACTTCAGTTATTTCTATTAAAGCTGTCTATCCAGAGTTTGGAGGGTGAAATACAGAATTTTTTTTTTTTTTTTTCATTTTTAGATAGGGTCTCAGGTAGCCCGGGTTATTCCCCGACTTAACTGGTTGGCCTTGTAACTCTCCTCCACAGTGCTAGGATTACAGGCCTGCCTCACTAGGCCCAACCCAAGACTTTTATTTCCTAATGAAAAACATCTGCCTACCCTCCATAACTCCCACCTGAGAAAAAAGCTACATCCGTCCCTTTTGCTGTATCATTTTACTGTTTATCTCCTTTATCTCTAAATATTACGTTTGTAAAGCCAACTTTTGGTCTTTAATTTCTGTTTTACGTCCATTCTCACAGTTAAATCAAGGCAGCCTCTCCCACTGTGATTCTGACTGAACTCTTGTTTCTGTTAGTGCCCTGGCCTGCCTCACAGCTGCTGCCAAGAGTAGAGCAGGATGGCCTCCTCCCCATGGCTCTGTTCCCTGCGGTCACTCATTGTCACTCTCCCAGTTCTTTAATGGCTGAGCATTCTCTGTGCTTAACTAATTCAAACTTCAATTCCTTGTTAACAGTCTGAATGGTTTCTTAGAGCCAACAACTGACTGATTTCATCTTGCAGAAGTTCGTCTTGGCCTCCGGCCTGCTCTTGTCTGGAACACGGCTACCATGCTGGGGTCTCTCCACCTAGTTGGATTGTTATTTCACAAATTCTTGGTTTGGGGGATTTGGTTCCTTGTTCCTTCTAAG
>NW_023411915.1:0-11372 GCF_903995425.1 Onychomys torridus | reverse complement strand
CCAAGAAATTCACTCACTATACTATATACCGTACACTCGCCAGCGCGAGTTGGAAAAGGTTCCAGGCCCTCTCAAGGCTATCCTTTATTTTCTATCTGTTTATCTTTGTACTATAAATCCTTCTAGCTAATATTTCCTGCTGCTCACACTCAAGGAAACTCTGGGTAGCTGGGAGGTTGGTGGGTAAATGCCCCACAGAGTGCCACCATGAACAAGGACTAAAGACAAAAAAAGGGGAAAAGGAAAAAAAAAATGGGGACTAGTGAAAAAAAAAGAAAAGAAAAAAGAGGACTAAAGACAAATGAACAGGGACTAAAGAAAAATTAATAGGGACTGAAGAGAAAAGAAATTAATAGTTTTATTACAAAGTTTTTGCCAAAAGTGTGAGTTGGCCCTGCCAGTGAAAAGTGGCATGCCAGTTTTATGGAAAAAAAATATATACAGGGTTTTTATCCTTGTGAGAAAAGGAAAATGCACTGGAAGGATGTCCGATGCTGCAGCGCAAAATTCTCTGTCAAAATTTTCTATCTTCTATCCCTTTCTCAATTTCTTTCTGTGACAAATATAAGGCATAGTGTAGTAATATAGTGTAGGAAAAACAGAAATGTAAGATCGTGCAGAAAAATTTAAGATAACTAAAAGCAACTAGACAGAAAAACTCTTCAATTCTAACTTTGGGGCCTATGAAAGCAAACTGGGGAAAAATATTTCTTTGAGCTTTATGGGTTGTAAAAAAGCTCTTCCTTGAGCTTATGGGGAAGAAAAAGTATGGAAACTTTGACCTGGGGAGAGCTGAAAGGCTAAGTCCAAGTGACAGGGAAAGTGATTTCTCCCTGAGGCAAAAAAAAAAAATGTGGGTGTAAAGAGCCAAAATTTAAAGCTGGGAAGTTTTTGGAAAAGTTGGTCTTTCTCTCCTGGGGAAAAAAAAATCTTTCTCTTGAACTATAAAGGATTACTTTGAAAAATTTTTGGGGAAAATCTCTTTAAAAGCCTTAATCTAGCTGGGTTGTGGTGCCTTTAATTCCAGCACTTGGGAGGCAGAGGCATGTGGACCTTTGTGAATTCTAGGCCAGCCTGGTCTACAGAGTGAGATCCACGAAAGGCAGAAAGCAACACAGAGAAAACCTTTCTCAAAAAACAAAAAAAAAAAGCCTTAATCTTTCTCTTTTAAAAAACTTAAATACTGAAGCCTTTAACTTTCTTTCTTAGAAGGACAAAAATTAGAATCACCTGAAGTTATTAGTATGGGGACCACCTGTGATTAGCTCTAAGGGAAAACAACAAACTTCTTAAGACAGCAAAGCCTCTCTAAGTTCTCTTTCAAGCTTTCAAAATCCTCACTGCAATGCAGGAGGAAGGGAGAAGTTCCTAAAAACTTCTACTAGGTTCTGTCTCTTCAAGTTAGTAACAGACAGTGGGTCAAAGTCCCCTGAGGGAAACACTTGGGAGAGGAAGGATGAAGAGCAACAGAGAGCCCAAAAATACAGGAAACTTGACCTGGGAAAAGCAAAAAAGCCAAGCTTTTCAGTTAGAGCTGAGTGGAGGTATCAAGGGTTTTGTTTCTGAGTGAGCTATGGAAAGGTGTTCCTAATCTTCCTAAGGTAAAGATCCCCTGAAGTGAAACAAACTCAGTTAGCATTGTATCCTCCCTTCTGACCAAAAACTCAGGCGACTATCCAGTGTCTCTGAGTTGGAGAGCATGTCGGGGATACTAGGGTTCCTGGAGCACAGAGCTGAGGCAGGAAGGTCCAGGACCCAGGGGAAGATTGCTAATGAACAAACAAAGCTAAAGCCAGTAGGAATGGCATTTGTCTGCTTTCCCAGGTTGATGGGTCCACTGCTGCAAAAACATCTGAGAAAAGCTTTCCTATCAAAGAAAAGACCTTTCTGGGAAAGCAGGAAAGCTGAACTGTGTCTGAAGCAATTGTGCTGCTGAGGCAGAAGCTGTGTGGGTAAAGAGCCCAGCCAGGGCAGAACAGAACAATCCAGAAGTAAAGCTTTCTTTTCTGTCAGAGAAAGCATCTCTTTGAGAAAAGCTTTGTTTCAACTGACTCCCAGTGAGATGGAGTGTAAACCTAAGGGGTGATTGCGTCTGGCATAAGCTCTGTCCTTGAGCACCCAGACAAGCACATGCAACCCCCTGGGCGACTGGGCCAGGTGAAGGCCTGAAGGAAAACCACCTGTCCTAATGTGAGCTTAGATATGGTAAAAAACCTCCCTTGATGAGCTTTATTTATGAACACAAACCTCAGACCCTAAAACAGAAATGGACTCAAGCCCCTCCCTTCAGAAGCAAAAAAGCTGTCACTGTGGCATTGGGGAATTTTTCTGGGGTAGAAGGGATAAATTGAGACCAAACTGGGAACTGTCTGGGAGAAAGTCTCTGAAGAAACAGAAGGGACATAATCCTCCCCAGAAAATGCATGACCTGAAAAAGCTGCTAGAATTTGAGACATATTTGGGGGAGTAAAAAAAAAGCCCCAACCTCCAAAGGCAGCTAGCAGAGGAAGAGAGCAGCCTGACATAGCTGAAGCTCTGCATCTGGGGGCAAAGGAACAAGCAAAATTAGAATAAAAAATAAAATCAGTGGGAGAAAATCTCCTGAAGGAGCTATGGAAAAGCTGTTGTAAATGTTTTTCAATGGCAGGCTAAGGCAAACACAAGCCCTTAAGAAAGTTGCTATCAGGAATGCCAGCCTCACTGCCAGCTAACAGAGGCAGATGCAGTTCTGATGGGGCCAGTGTCTAATGAAGGAGAGACACCTGTTAAAGCCAGATGAGGAGAGAATAGAAATCTCTCAATGTCCCATAATTGAAAACTTAAAAAGCTTGGTTCAAATCTCTTGTTGCAAAAGCAAAAAATTGTAAAGCAAGTCCAGTAAAAGAGAACTGGAGGTTGACTCCCAGACCCAAAAAGAACTATGGGAAATTGAGTCCATAAGCTAGCTCTTAACAGTGAGCTGATGGAGAGAAATGCATTCTGGGAAATGTAGGTTTTCAGCTAAAGTTGGCAATACTGCCCAAAACCTTTTCAGCTCAGAATGAAGTTTCTTTTCAAAACAATACTTGTAGTTAGAATTTTCCTGCCTGGCCCAGTCAGGACAAATCTCTCTTACCCGCCAGTCCCACAGTTGCTCAGACCCAACCAAGAAAGCACACAGAAACTTACATTGTTTAGAAACTGTATGGCTGTGGCAGGCTTCTTGTTATCTACTTCTTCTATCTTAAATTAACCCATTTCTGTTAGTCTATACTTTGCCACATGGCTTGTGGCTTACCAGTGTCTTTACATGTTGCTTCTCATGGCGGCGGCTGGTGGTGTCTCTCTCCAGTCTTCTACTTCCCAGAATTCTCTTTTCTCTTGTCCCGCCTATACTTCCTGCCTGGCCACTGGCCAATCAGAACTTTATTTACATAGAGCGATATCCACAGCACTTCCCCTTTTCTTTTTTTTTTTTTTTAGGAAGGTTTTAACTTTTACATAGTACAATTACATATAACAAAACAATTATAAAGCAAGAATTACAGTTACAATATTAAAGAAGATATCCTATCTATCTTATATTTGTGAGTCTAAGGTTTTATATCTAACTTATCTTTTATCATAATTGAGGAAATTATAACTATCTAGTCTTCAACCACATCAAAGACCTCAGAAGGATATAATATTACCTGAGAAACAGGAGAAGGATGCAAGCAACTTTCGGGAGTCTTGCAGGGTAGACAGAGACAGCTGGCAGCCTGAACAGTCACCTAATGTTCCTTTGTAATGTTGGGGCATTTGTCTTCAGCCCACAGGGCTAGAGTCTCTTGGTCACTTCTCTCAGTGTCCTGTAGAATGTCTGGCAGTTTCCTCTGTGAAGCAGGAACCTGAAGGACCATTTTGTCAAGCAAAGTTCAGTGGTCACCTTTCTATGGGTCCTGCATGTCCAGGTGATCGAACAGTCCAGGCAAGAACAGTTTCTTGCCCAAATGGCTATTTTTGCCAAGGTGAAGATAAATTCCATATGAAGTGTCTTCAATGCCCATCCTCCTCTCTGAAGTAAATCGGTGCTGCCAGGAGCAGACATGTCTCACTGTCCAGAAAGTCTAAATTTTAAAAATATTTTAAATGCCATATTCTGAAGATCTTTGAAGTATTTGAAGATTACCTATCTATCTGAAATATGTCTATGTATATCTAGAAGACTTAACTAACATAGCTACGAGAATGATTATCATAGATGACTAATTATCAATCTATTTTTAATTATCCATTACAATTTTAAATGAGCTATATAAACATAATACCTTAAACAAGAGTAGAAATATACACACAGTATAACAAAATTAACTTTAAGTTTGTATCAATAGACTAAAGTCTATACCAATGTAAAACATTTTAAACAAGTTGTTGCTCTTTAGAAGTAAGTTCCTTAAACTACCCTTTTATCCTATTATATCTATATCATATCCCCTTTTCTTCTTTAGAAAGAGATCGTGTTTATAATCAATCTACTTTAAAGAAAAATATTGGTTTTTCTCTGTCCCACACCAGAGGGCTCTTCTGATTTGGGACAGAAGAATCTCTTAACCTTTTAGCAATATGTCTGGGTTTAGAGAAGGAGTGAGCCAATTCCATCTCCAAAGCCAGCTTGATAATTTTGGGAATGTGGGCGTAGTTTCTCTTACTACTTCATGCTGGAGGGGGGCGCTGCATCTTATGGGGACATAAAGAAAATTTTAGGATTATGGAGTAGTCCATTAGGGTGAACCTCTGAGCCAGTTGCCTTGAAACCATTCTGGATGTTGGAGCATCTGGGCCATGGTGTCATTGGAGACCTTTCAGGTGGTCTTGGCTGATCAAACCTGATGTATCTTAATATGGAACAAATCCACAGCCTCTGGCTTTCTGTGGAAACAAAAGCAGAGACTCCTTTCCAAAGCAACATATCCTTATATCCAAATTTTAAAGTCAAGGTACCTTTAAAATTTACATATTTGTTTAACTCAGCTTTTACGATCAAATCTTTTTTTGTAGTTAAAAATCCCAAAGACAACATAAACCAGATTCTCTGTGTAATATCCATCTTTGTAAGATTGAAACGCTGCTGTGACTGCTGGCTCCGCCCACCTCAGCTTTCCAACATGGCTGTGGTACAGTTTACCACCAGCTCTGGGTCTGGAGCCATGTGTACCATCAACTATCAGAAGCAGTTCTATCAAAGCAGTGCATAGCCTAGAAATCTTTTCTTTTAACTGGCAAAGGCTAAATCCACCATGCAGCAGAGCAAAGTGCTGCTTGTAGATTTCTCATTCCCGCCACACTGCAGGTCAGACGCACACGCAAGGAACCCGCCATAGTAGCTCAAACCGGCAGGCTGCCGCTACCTTGAGAAAGACAACTAGGAAGCTGCTTTTAGCTCCAGTTTAGAATCTTTTTTCTCAGGTTTTAGGTGGAAATTCTTGCCAACACGTTGGACGCCATTTGTAGTTGGAGTTTTCCTGCCTGGCCCAGTCAGGACAAATCTCTCTTACCCGCCAGTCCCACAGTTGCTCAGACCCAACCAAGAAAGCACACAGAAACTTACATTGTTTAGAAACTGTATGGCTGTGGCAGGCTTCTTGTTATCTACTTCTTCTATCTTAAATTAACCCATTTCTGTTAGTCTATACTTTGCCACATGGCTTGTGGCTTACCAGTGTCTTTACATGTTGCTTCTCATGGCGGCGGCTGGTGGTGTCTCTCTCCAGTCTTCTACTTCCCAGAATTCTCTTTTCTCTTGTCCCGCCTATACTTCCTGCCTGGCCACTGGCCAATCAGAACTTTATTTACATAGAGCGATATCCACAGCAAATACTAGAAAGCTTAATCTTACCTCTTGAGAACTCAAATCAGACAAAAAGCTACCTTAACAGCAAACAAGCCACTATAAAATCCTTAAAATGCTGGGCGGTGGTAGTGCACACTTACAATCCCAGCACTTGGGAGGCAGAGGCAGGTGGATCTCTGTGACTTTGGGGCCAGCCTGGTCTACAGAGCTAGTCCAGGACAGGATCCAAAGCTACAGAGAAACCCTGTCTCAAAAAACCAAAAAAAAAAAAATCCTTAAAACAAGGGAAAGCATTTTATACACTGAATGTTGTCTTAGATATGAAGAAACATATGTTGAAATTTAAAAAGTTCTTTGACTTCTGAACAATCTGCCTTCAATGAGGCATTCCTTTGCAAATCTAATAAGGACACAAGGAAATGATATTCTTAAAGAAATGACTGCTTTATAGATGGGAAACAAACTTCAGGAAATCTAGCTGTCTTACAAAAGAATTGCTTCACCTGAAAGTTCCTTATAAGAAATCAATGCTAAATATCACAGCTGCTAATAATATCAGGAGTTAAATGTAATAAAGTGAAAATATCCAATCAAAGTAAGCTAATGAAGGATATGTTTCATTAAAGAATATCTATGTTCTTGACTCCTTTGAATAGTAACAGTTTTGGTAAAAATACTGGAACTAACAACAATCAAGTCAAAATGTTTCAACAAATTCAAGACGCTATTCACAAAAGAAAGCTACCAGGCTTTGTGGGCCATATTAGAGCTCACTCCAATCTTCCTGGTCCTTTAGCTGAGGGTAATGCAATGGCTGATAAGCTAACAAAGATAGTAGTAGCATTATCCCAAGTGGAAATGGCTCAAGAGTCACATGGTCTTCATCAAAATAGCAAACGCTTAATAAAGCAATTCAATCTTACCAAAGAAGCAACTCATCAAATGGTTAAATGATGTGGGATCTGTCAAACATTTTCCTCTCCCTCACCTATGGTTAAACCCTCAAGGTCTTCTTCCTAACCATCTATGGTGAATGGATGTTACTCATATTGCAGAATTTGACAAATTAAAATATGTACATATGACCATTGACAGTTATCCAGGATTTTTAATGGCTAGTGCACAACCTGGGGAAGCTACAAAACATGTAATTATGTACTGCTTGAAGTGTCTTTCATATATGGGTATACCAAAAATTATTAAAACTGATAATGGTTCTGGATATAGTAATAAGGCATTTCAACAATTTTGTACCCAATGAGAAATCGAACATAAAACAGGTATTCCTTATAATCCTCTGAGACTAGGTATTGTGGAAAGGCTCATAGCAGTCTTAAAATACACCTTCAAAAAATAAAAATGGAAAAGGAAGAAATTTACCCTTGATCACCACATAATGTCTTATATCATGCTCTTTTTGTTCTGAACTTTTTGAGTATGGATGTCCATGAGCAGTCTGCTACAGATAGATTTTGGCACAGTGTCATCCAAATGACTTTTCCTCAAGTGAAATGAAAGATCCCTGCCCAGGATTATGGAAGGGTGCTGATCCTGTGTTAACATGGGGTCAAAGACATGGTTGTGTTTTTTTTTCACAAGAGGAGAATGAAGCTCAGTGGTTACCAAAGCATCTGGTAAGGAGCATGGAAGTAAGAAAAGTCAGCTCCAATAATGTTCCTATAAAGGAACCAGAATGAAAGTGGCTTGATTAGTGTTTCTGAGGTTTTGTCAGTAGAAATAGAGTTCAGAGCTGTGCCACTTTTGACTTTACTACCTCCTTTAGAAAAATACTTTATATCACCTAATAGCTCTGCAGAATTTTGCTAAGAGCTTTACAGCAGCTAAATATGGTAATTTCACCCTCAGGGTGAAGTGAAGGTTTTCGGAAGAACAAACCAAAAGTACTGGTGTAATAGAAAAGTTTATCTGAATTGAAGCACTTAGGGGAGCGATTATGAATTTGAGTGAAGTGACAGCCTCTAGTTAAGAGCTGTTTACCGCTGACAGTGCATCTCTGCTGGTTCTGAAATGGCTGAGAGAACCGGCAAGTTTGGGGTGTGGCTTCGTCCTGAGAATGTTACAGTTCCCTAGCAACTAGTATCACAATTATATAAATGACAACACTCACTAAATCCCAGTGTTGTATAGCAAAGCTGACTATAAACTCTAATCTTTAGAAATGATGTATGTACTTCCTGTCTAGTTAAATAGTGATTGTTAAGATTAAGAGTAAGTAGAAAAAGATAAATAAGACATGTGAGTTTGTAGAAATTCCTCTGTGTTAGATCTGTGTTAAGAAATCTTTAGGTGTTTGCTAAGTTAGATATTTGCTAATGGTAGTCCTATATAAGTTTGTAAAAATGATCTATAGAATTCCTTTAAGAATATAAGCTTGCAAGAAGTATCTAAGGGAGTCTTAAAATATGTAGTAATCAGCTTGTAAGAAGTAAAGATGCTAGTTGTAAATGTAAGCTTAAGTAAGGAATAAGATGGAATGAATATAAGAAGTATATAAGAAGTAATAAGAAATATATTTGCTAAAGTAGTTCTATAGTTTCATTAAGGAGTATAAATAAGTAGATGTTAATATGTTATATGTGAGTTTGTAAAGTGTAATTGTTGAATGTGAGTCTAAATACTTTGCAAGGCAAAATGTTATATGTGAGGTTGTAAAAAAGTATAAACATTAAGTGCAAATCTATGCTTAATGTATATGGTGAAAGAACCTGAGACACAGAAGGTAGTGTCCTAGGACACTGCAAAGCAGGCAGTCTGAATGGTTTCACAAGCTCCAGAGGCAGCTAAGAAGCTAAGAATGGTGGACTCCAGACCCAGCACAACAAGGCATCAGCAACTGAGTCCATGGAAAATCAATGCAACACAGAAAAACCTGAGCTAACATCAAAAAACGGTGTGGTTCAGAATACTACAACTAAAAAGATCTCTGTGACATGACAAGTTGGAGAGATGCTTGTTTGAACTAAAATTGTTAACTGCAAAGTTTTGGTTGTAAAACGTCTCTTTGTATTTGGTAGTGAAAGCCTGATACCGGAATTTTATGAACTTTTTGAACTTAAAAAAAAGAGATAAAATTACAAATTTTTTTGTCATGGATTTCTTTATATTTGGAAGGCTAGTACCAGAATTTATCATTTGAATTTTAGGACTTAAGAAATGAAATGAACAATAGTGATTTCATTGCAATGGGATAATTTTAAATTTACTTCTAGTAATAACCTGGGAACTGTTTTGTGGAATTTGGGTTAAAAAGGGAATTGTTTAAGTGAAGAAATTTATTGTTTCTTCCTAGAGTCAAGATACAATTTTGTGTATGCATATATGCTTTATTAACTGGTGATTCATGAATTGTTTTATGGAACTGTTTATGTAAAAATGGAAGTACTAGCCAGGGGTGGTGGTGCAAAACTTTAATCCCAGCATGCGGGAGGCAGAGGCAGGTGGATCTCTGTGAGTTCGAGGCCAGCCTGGTCTACAAAGCGAGCTCCAGGACAGCCTCCAAAGCTACTGAGAAAATCTGTCTTGAAAAAAAAAACAACAACAAAAAAATGGAATTAGTTTTGGAACTGGTTTTGTGTTGTAAATGGGACTGTGTAAATGGAAAAGTTTGGGTTATCTAACTAGGCTTGAGACTTTGCTTTAAAAATTATAAGGAAAAGTGAGAATTAATATTCCTTAGTCTATTTAATTTAAAAAATATTTTTGTTGAGTGGATTAATGTCATGTTTTGTTAGTAAGAAATGGAAATGGGTATATTAAGAGAGTAATTTAAAGTGTAAAATTTTATTAAGAAACTGCTTTTGGGGCTGGAGAGATGGTTGAGAGGTTAAAAGCACTGGGTGCTCTTCCAAAGGTCCTGAGTTCAATTCCCAGCAGCCATATGGTGGCTCACAACCATCTGTAATGAGATCTGGTGCCCTCTTATGGCATGCAGGGATGCATGCAGACAGAACACTGTATACATAATAAATAAATCTAAAAAAATGCAACTGATTTAAAAAAAAAAAAAAAACTCTTGGGTTAGTGATTTAGCTCAGTGGTAGAGCACTTGCCTAGCAAGTGCAAGGCCCTGGGGTTCAATCCTCAGCTAAAAAAAAAATAAAACAAAAAAAAAAGAAACTGCTTTTGGGGCTGGAGAGATGGCTCAGAGGTTGGGAGTACTGACTGTTCTTCCAAAGGTCCAGAGTTCAATTCCCAGCAGCCACATGATGGTTTAAAACCATCTGTAATGAAATCTGATGCCCTCTTCCGGCCTGCAGAGATGCAGGCAGAACACTGTATGCATAATAAATAAAATTTTTAAAAAAAAACCTGCTTTTGGATGTTTTGCTAAGTTTTCAAAGTGTAAATGGTTTGAGAATATTGCTTTTCAATATGGATTTATAGGAATTGTATAAGTTTGGGTTTTTTTTTCTAACCATGTTTGAGTTTTTATTTAAAAATTATAAAGAAAAGGAGTTATGAGTGAATTAAGGTTGAATTATGTTTGCACAAATTATGTTTAACCTATTGGTATTAATGCACCCTGGTTTTGTGGAGTTAAGGAAATATTTAAGTTTGTGAATACATCAGAAGTTTTTCCTATGTTCTGTTAGCAAGAAAATTCAAATGATTAAGAGTTAAAGTTGTAAGATTGAGATAATTTTTAAGTACATATAGCACCATATATGTTAATTCAAATGGTTCTGTAAAGAGGTTGCTTTGAGTTGTAAAATTGGGAGAATTGTGACTATGAATAGCAATATTTATGTTAATCTGTTAAAGGTAATGATGAAGTTAAGGGGCTCTTTAAGTTTGCAATTGTATTAAGTTTTTGGTTTAGAAAGGACTTGAGGCAGGTAAGACTGCTGTAGTCAACTTGGACCTAATCCAAAAAAGAAATGCCATCTTTCTCATCCTCTACTCCCATACTGGGAGGTAAAACAGCTATGGAGATTGCTGTAAGCTATTAATATAATCAGTATTAATAATATATATATATATTAAGAAAGTGGGAGCTTGTTTTTGGGTTTCTTATGGCTTTATCCAGCAGGTCCACATAGAGGATGATTAGGGTCACAGGCCTGAGTGCAGGTGTCTGAAATGGTCTGCATGTGGCTATGCTGGGAAGGGGTCTTTTGTTCCACCCCATGGCATCTCTATAAATACCCTGGGGCAGAGACAGTCAGAGCCCATTGATATAGATTCCAGGCCCTCTCGAGGCTATCTTTTATTTTCTATCTGTTTATCTCCGCACTATAAATCCTTCTATCTAATATTTCCTGCTGCTCTCACTCAAGAAAACTCTGGGAAGTTGTGGGATTCTTCGGTAAATGCCCCACAAGAAAGAAAGAAAAAGAAATTTATAAAGAAAAATCTCTTTTATTATAGAGTGTATCAATCTCTGGCTAATGCTAAAAGAAGAGCCAGCCTAGAAGACATCTTGCATTCTACATATGCTATCATCATTGTGACATTTGGATTCAGGCGCCAGGTTACACTGTGAACAATTTGAATAGGTACAGAAGATTTCAAGTCTACTCACTTAGACAGATGGGAGACT
>NW_023411914.1:0-20490 GCF_903995425.1 Onychomys torridus | reverse complement strand
CCAAAAGGGAGAAGAAAGCTTCTGTGAGACTTTGGCTAGCATCAAGATTTTTGAAGACTCAATCCAATTATCCACAGAAACTACATGGACACACCAGACTGAGGGGCTTGGAAATCTCAGAATTATCTGTAAAATACCATTTCTAGGACCAGAATTTCAGCCTGAGTCACTGTATTAATGCATTGAATTCTAGGGTAGTTGAAGGGAAAGAGTTGCTCACAAGGTGTATTGCTTGTATAAAGGAAATGTTCTTTAGGCTGTACCATTCAACCTGCCATTCTCAGTCGTGGCCTGAAAGCTATGACCATCCTTCAAGTCTTTCTGCTGAAGCATGACATCTGGCAATTTTTACTCTCAAAAGAAAAAATTGTAATAAACACATTTCTTTTTCAAACCTTTACCCCAACATTCTTTATTTTTTATTGTTATAAGTCATTCCATTACCAATATTGAATATACTAGTTAATTCAGAGTTTTCTATATGTTGTGTCTTTCCTTTCACCAGTGTAGTAACTGGGGGGACCATAGGGAAGAACTCAGTATAATTTCTCTACTGGATTTAGTTTTACATGAAGGGCTATTAAGCCTTATTTGATTGTAGGATTATTATATTTTCAAATAGGACTGTTCCATGAGGCATAAGAAAGTTCAATTCTGGGTCTAATAAGCCAACAGTAAATCCTTACTTCAAATGTATATATGTTGTCATGGAAAAAAACAAGAGACATTAGAACATGCAATAACGCACCCTGAGGCAGCTTGATTTTGTCGAAGCCACAGAATTCAGGAGAATCTTCTACATATCCAGCATCTCAAATACAGTCTTGTGATTTTAAATGTGATTGTTCTAACAATAAATAATCCCCTTTATATGAAGATAAAACATCTTGTTTTAGGAAATAATAATAGATAGACTGTCTTCTGTTTTCTTTTTTAATCAATAAAACAGCAAGCATTTCAACATAAAACTTTCATTTCAATAAAATAAATAATATGGAAATTGGAAATATTTAACTTAAGAGCAGAGGAAAATTTATCTTTCATTTTGGTAACTGTTGAAGTTAAAGAGATTATTGCATTTTTCACTCAATTCTGTTGCTTTGTAAAGTTTAGCCGTGCTAAGATGATTTAAAGGGATCTCATTTCCTTGTGTCATCTCGGAAACAATTCCTGAGGAAAACTATCTGGTAACAGCTACAAGAGCAATTTGTCACATGCACCTGTCTATCAACATCCATTCCTCTCTTGTTTATACTTACCTCACCATCAAAGCCAGTGAGCACCTCGTACTTCCTCCAAAGCATCTCCAGTGTTGCCTGCTGGGACTTTGGCTGCAGAGGTGTCCTTTGTTACTGATCCCACCTCATACAGTATTTACCATTCTGGAAGTTCTACTTTACAGAGTTTGCCAAAAGTCATTATTGATATGGGCTGTCTCAAAGCTTCTGAGAGTAGATTAATAGCAAGACTTCACAGAGCTTGTCAGAGTCTTTACCAAGAACATGGGCTCATAAAAACAGCTATTATTTTGGCAGCTGCATATTGTGACATAACTTGTTATTTCAGAATCTTCTCTGGTTTCTGAGCCATTATACATCATAACTTTGTACGAAATGCACATGGATTGGCTCTTATTTTTATAATTAAATATGATTTATTAAATTATTAAATAAAAAATGAGAATTCATTACACCTCCCAACCTTTCACAGGTATCATAGATAAACTACAGAGATAAATGTCAGTTTATATAAACAGATAGTGAAATAACAAATAAGGATAAAGTTCCAATGGCACCATATTTACATTTGAAGTAAGTTTTCTTCTGTGATGACAATGACAAACAGAAGCTTTTTACATTGCTAGATCAGACCCAGAATGCCCCTTTCTCATGCTTCAAGGCTTGAGAACAGGCCCATGTTCTTGATCCCCTATACAGTTGGTCATCCTTCCTCTAACTGTGTACCTTTCCATTTCTGCCTCTTTTTATCTGTCTCTATACACTTAGAAACTGATCCATCATTTTGAGGTTCATAAAAGAACAATAAAGACATCATCAATGATGCTGCATGAGGATGGTTTAGCTTCTCACAACTAAACAGTTGTTTAAGCAAATGCCAAGTCAAAGGGTGTGCACTACTTTCATCTCCTCACAACATCAATCATCAGCATCACAGTCTGGAAAACATTCCTTCATCATCTGAAACAGTTGATCAAAATATCATGGAGAAAAATCTACCAACAGGATGAGTGTAAGAAGAAAAAAAAAAAAAACAGAGGCCTTAAGCTTGTTTATCTACAATCTGGAATTGTTTCAGACAATGTGACAACAAAGCCTCTCAGTGTCCTCTGTATCTTAATTCAGCAGGACCAGGGAAAGATAATCATTTCCTTTAGCAAGCTAGTATTGCTAGACTTGAGTCTGTGCTGCTGGCTGAGGAAAGCTGAGACTCTGAGAGTTAGGAATGTTACACCTTCACTACCATGCAAATGAGTTCTAACAGCAAAGGTGACCCTGAAATTTAAGACTTTTGCCTTAAATGACATAAAACAGTCTTGGATCTAGAAGTATAAATCTGCTTAAAGAAAAGCACCAAATAAGCCAAGTTCCTCAAAATATTCTAGAAAATAGTTTCCTCATCCCATTGGTTTCCTAGTTAATAAATTAGTTATATTAAAAAAATTGACATGTGTTAAAAATAATGACATGGAGTATGTATGCCTGTGATTGACTCAGAAAGATCAGCCAAGAACCACAAATTTTCCCACTGGATCATGCAAAATTATTCTCTGATGTGGGATGTCTTTCTGTATGCTGTGAATATGTGTTGTTCCCATTGGTTAATAAATAAAGTTACTATGGCCTATGGCAAGGCATGATAAGAGCCAAGTGGCAAATCCTAGCAGAGATACAGGGGAAAAGGCAGAGTCAGGGGCAGATGCCATCCAGCTGCCCAGGGAGCAAGATGCCAGCAGATCATTAACACCACAGTCATGAGGCAACATATAGATTAATAGAAATGGGCTACTTTAAGTTTTAAGACCTAGTTAGTAATAAGTCTGAGCCATTGACTAGACATTTATAATTAATATAAGCCTCCGAGTGATTATTTTATAAACAGATGTGATACTGGGCAGGACACAGAAAAGCCTCTCTCTACTGTGCTGAAGTAAATAGCACAAAAGTAAATAAAAATATTAAGAGGCATCAAAAATAAGTTAGTAAATCAATAATTTAGTTTAGCTAAGATAATAGACCAATCTTCTTAAATGTTAAATGTCAGTATGTTGTAAAGAATTTTTGGTAGTTATGTGATTCCAAGAACAACAACAAAAAAGACAATATAGTCATGTAATTATATATCACATAAAAAGAAAAAGGGTTCCAGCTGCAGAGACTAAAATAAATTAATATGAAAACTCATATTTCCCCAGAAAGCCCAGAGACCTAGGGTAAAACCAAATACTACAAGTCTTTAAAAGAAACAGAGATAAAATGACTACCTAAGGATATTCTGCTATTCTGCCACACTCATAGATCAGTGCCTTATTTTGGCAACATCAGAGAAGCATGCTCCTGCAGCAAATGAGAAAAAAAAAATACCAACAGCCAGACATTGTGCAGAGGGGAAGCATAGAGACCTTGGAACAAATCTCTAGATGGGATATCTCCATCAAATCCTTCCCCTCTGAGCTCAGGGTACCCAGCAGAAAGAGAAGGTGCAAAGAGTATAAGATCCAGAGGGGATGGAGGACACCAGGAGAACAAGACCCTCTGAGTCAACTGAGCGAGAGGAGTATTAACTCACAGAGACTGAAGCAGTATGCGCCAGGTCCTCTGCGTGTCTATTACAGCTTACAGCTTAGTGTTTTTACAGGAGTCCTGAGTGTGTGAACAAGTGGGACTCCTGTTCTGTGACTTCTGTTGGGCTCTTTTCGTTCTGTTGGTTTTCCTTGTCCAATTTCGATGTGCTGACTTTTGTTTTATCTTGTTATATTTTATTTTGTTATTTTTTGTTTTCATATCTTAGAAGCATGTTCTTTTCTAATTAGAGACAGAAAAAGAGTTGATCCAATTAGGAGAGGAGGTAGGGAGGAACTGGGAGGAGTAGAGTGGGCAAAATATAATCAGGATATATTGCATTAGAAAAGAATCTATTCCCCACAAAAGGGGAAAATAAATTAAAAACAAAAATATGTCTCCCAAAGCACATAGGACTTCACGACTTCTGTTTGCATATCTTGGATTAAAGAAAAAACTAGGATAGCCTCGAATCATTTTTATACAACTTTTTAACACAGTCATATCAACTACCCTCTAAATTGG
Organism: Onychomys torridus; assembly: GCF_903995425.1. Taxonomy (NCBI): domain Eukaryota; kingdom Metazoa; phylum Chordata; class Mammalia; order Rodentia; family Cricetidae; genus Onychomys; species Onychomys torridus. The sequence continues at coordinate 16,165 of NW_023411914.1, read as the reverse complement.
TATCACTACTGAGAAATTCTCATAAAGCAAAATAGTATAACATGATGAACTATCTCCATGGTAGGACTGAGAGTCTTTAAGGTATACACCAGGAAAGGTATGGCTGGGTGATATGGTAGTTCTCTTTGTTTTGGGGAGAACCTCCATGCTGCTCCAGGTTATACTTCCACCAACAGTAAATAATGGTTCCTTGTACTCAATATCTTCACAGGCATTTGTTTTTTAAGGTTCTTTCTTTTTGTAATTTTTCTCAAACCATAATATATAAGTGAAAGAGACCTAAGGTTTCTGAGTCTCATTTCCCATATTAGTAATCCTTTCTTTTCAAGATAAAGTTCCCCTATATTGTCCTGGCTGTCCTGGAACTCACAATATAGACTATGCTGACTCAGAGATCCACCTTCCTCTGCCTCCTGAGTGCTGAAATTAAAGGTGTGTGCCACCACAGCCCATGCCTAATATTAGTAATCTTGCCAAAGTGTTTGATAGACTTTTGTAATACACTACCATGTCCCTTCTAACATCAGTCACCACAACCCTATCCTCACCTCTGTGTATGTGTATATGTTTCATCTTATTCATATGAGAGAACTCAGTGTCTAAAATAGATCTCCTGTGAACATGAATATCAATCACAGTTACATCATGCTATCTATACTACTTAATGTTCTTATTGTAATGAAAGCAGCCTAAAGAAGGGAGGGTTTATTTTGGTTCATGGTTTGAGAGTACCTTACCTCATGGTGAGGAAGTTGTGATGGTACAGCATGAGATAGCTGGTCACCTTGAAGGTGTTTTTTTTTTTTATAAAGAAATAAATGTTAATGATGAGCCAGCTTCCACCTGTTTCCAGAGTGGATCCATTGACCTGCTCAACCAGTGATGTGTCTCCAAGTGATTCCAAATCCAGCTAAGCTGACAAAGAGGACAAATCATCACACTATCTTTATTTTTAACTCCAGACTTGACTCAACTAGTATTAAGACTCTGTACAAATAGTGTTGTGTGATACTGTCACTATTTCCACAACCTTGCTTTAAGGAACATTAACTGAGATCAGCTGTTTCCTTTAAGAATTGCTGACTCACATCTCTCAGATATGAAAATGCTTACAATATGGGAAAATGATACTCAGAGATATTAGGGTTCTTTGACTAGAGTGGATATGAAGAAAAAGAAAACCATGTTTGCAAACAAGGAGTACAAATCTAGATAAGTGGATTATTCTAATCACTCCACTGTGTACTAGATAAATGTATCTAGTAAACTAAGAAAAGCATTTGGTATCTAGTCTCTAAATGTCTATAAAATGTAAATGATACAGCCTTCCCATGGGATCATAGAGACTGCATTCAATCAAAAATATTTAACATGACATGAAGAGATTTCACAGTCTGACAGCACACAAAATAAATGATAGAGATATTTTCTGTTAATGCCAGAGACATCTGTGCAAAAATGAAACACTTTTAAATGCACCTTCAACAAAGATCACCAAATCCTCACTTCCTTGTTATTATTCGAACTAAAGAAGCCTAAAAGGTAGGAAGACAATTTGAGCTGAATACCTTCTTCCAAAATGTCTCAGCTCCTTAATGACAAACACATGGTAAGAATCCCAAGCCCTCCCCTACTTTCTCTCTCTTAAATGAAAAGACAGGGGAAGAGAGAGAAAGGAAAAATTACAGAAGGGAGAGAGAGGAAGAAATGAGAAAAGGAAGAAGAGAAAGTAAGAGAGGAAGAGAGGATGTGGGGAGAAGAGAGAAGAGCAGAAAGGAAGGTGAACAAAAAGAAAAGAGCACCACTGTATTCATTTCACTCAGCTTCTCATCCCTAATCCTCAGTTATGTCTTTAATCTTATTCACTACTGGAGAGGACTTTGGAGACAGCTGGGCAAAAGAAACATTTGGTTCTAAAGTGGAACCATTTTTGTTCTGCTTTTTAAAATACTAAAGAACCTCTCTAAATTCCAGGCTTAATACGAATAACTCTCACTGCTGGAGCCAAATCAAGAAATGCCCACAAGTGATCCTGAGTAAATATTTCACTTCTAAACAGTTCAAACTTCAAGGAACAAAGTAAACTCAAACACAGAGACAAGTACGGATTTTTTTTTTCTGTTGATGTTCTCAACAGTTCCAATGCCCACTTGATCCAAAATGAAATCCTTTCTATTATACTGTCTATGTAACTCTTGAGCAGTCACCAGCTCCTTTGGCCGGTTGGTGGCCAGCCACGAGAAGCACTGCTTTAACCAACATTTGGAGTTTAACCAACATTTGGTTTTTTATTTTTCCTCTCGGCTACAGCCATGGGACAAAGGGGCAGATACCACCCACTTACATTGGCAGATGGGGTGGGTACTGGTAAATCTGGCTGCTTAACAGCTTTGTGGTACTGATAAACCTGACCACATAACAGTGTGGCAGGTACTTCTGCCAGCGAATGAGAAAATAAGAGTTGCTTTATCTCCAAGATTTCTGCTAAAGCTCTAAACCCTTTCCTTCCCCACTTCTGCTTCAGCCATGTGCAACATTTTCTGTCTGACTTCTGCACCAGCTGTGGGCGGGCTCAAATGCATGGGCTTGGTAGGCTTCTAAGACTGACTTAACTCACCTTAACTCAACCCACTCATTCTCAAACTTCCTTGAGAAGCACAGACAGGTCTGAAAGCAGCTGAGACAAGAATAAAACCCTTCCATCAGCTCCCCTGTAAATGTCTGTAACTCCAGTTCCAAGGGATATGACATTCCACACACAGATATACATGCAGACAGGACACCAATGCATGCACATAAAATAAAAATAAAAGAGAAACGGACCCTCTCCCCTTTTACAAAATACTTATAACAATTATTTTGGGTTTTTACTGTGCTTCTCTTAATTCATGTTACATCATAAAGGATTTATGAAATTGTTACTCTCCTCACATGCTATATTTCTGTACAAGAGCTCTTGTTTCTGTATTAAAGTAACTTCAGAACAAACAGTATTATTAAGGCTGACCTTAACTCATGACTCCTCATGTTTGCATTTGTGAGTGCAGCCATGGAGGACACACAGTCATCAACCAGGCTTTGGACAAATCATCTGTGTGGCTCTAACACCAATACAGCACCCATCTGTGTCACATATCCAATACTTTCCACTGGTCAGACAAGACAATAGATGAAGTAGGGAAAGCAGTATGTGCAGAGTGAGAGTTTAGAGCTGGTTCAGAAGGATGGAAATGCCACACAACTGGAAGAATAGCATTGCACACATCGATAAGAGCATAGACATTGTTAATACCAAAAATGCCCCAATCTATTTGAAATGGCTAAGTTCATCATTAAAAAAATATCACTGGGATCATCTCAAGGGCCATTTCACTGAGGAATGGATAAAGAAAAATATTTTATATATACACAGGGGAATATTGCTATTAGTTATTTGGCAGTGTTCTTACCCTGCGAGGAAGCATCCTAAAACATGACAAATCCACAAGAGTTTTTATTAAGATAGGAAAGAAAGAGACAGATGTGAACAGGCCTGTGGGAAACACACGTGGTCAAGGTAAAGAGTGAGGCTGGGGAACATGGCACACATTTATAAAGGGTGGGCCATGCTTGTGTACACAGGGACCTATGTGGCTACTTCTCACATGCATAGATCACATGGCTGCGCGTGCTTTATGCAACCACACAAAGCCATGGGGTCCTAGTCATGCAAGATGTTTTGACATGGAAATGGCTATTTTGAACTGGAAATAGCTAAGTGGAAGTGTCTAGGTCCACCAGGCATGACCAACCATGGGGAATGTTGTGAATTCATATCATCTGCCCCACCATGAGAAGATGGAACTAAGGGCTGGAGAATTGGCTCAGGGGTTCAGAACACTGGCTGTTCATTCAGAGGTTCTGAGTTAAATAATAAATAAATAAATCTTAAAAGAAAAGAAGGAACTAAAACATGTTAGAGTAAGCCAGACACAGAAAGACAATTGTCAAAAGATCTCATTCATGTGCAGAGTGTAGAGATGTTATGTGGGGAAAAGATGTACAGTTACCATAGAAACATTGAGTGGGGAACAGATGTGCGGGTATCAGAGGTTGAGGAAAGGTAGTTCAACAGGTGCTAAGAATGAAATAATAATAAGCTTCTACTGTTATAGTGTCCTGGCAGGATTAGCATAGGAAACAACAATATGCTAAATATTTCTCAAAGGCTAGAGGAAAGGATTTTGAATATTTTTGTCAAAAGACATGATAAATGTTTGAGGAAATACATATGCTTATCCTGCTGAAAACACACAGTGGCCATGGATTGTGAAAAGTCACATGGTCCTTTATTGGTACATGCAAAATTTCAAGAATAACACTACACAGAAAGTAAGCACTCCTCCCCCTGCTTCCAGGCACCATCTTCAAGGTCTTTAAACTTCTGAGGTGGTTTCTGCCCTTGCTTTCAATCAGCTCTTCCAAGGACTAACAGCCAACTGTGAAGACATGAGGCAGGTGATCATGCTGTGTGTCAGATCCCTGAAGGAAGCCAGGCTTTACTCATGAGCAGCTTCCAAGCCTTCCTCTGGGCTTCAGAGACCCCTCAACTGCAGCCCTCACCATCACTCCCCACTCCCATGTCATTCTGCTTGCCCTTGCTATAGCCACACTGACATCCTGAGGGTTCTGCAATCCAAACCTTAAGCACACATTACCCCAGAGACCCCTGGATTAGCAGTTTCTATCCCCTGGAATATGCTTCCGTGTATTTTTACATCAGGGCATTCCAGGTTTTGGAAGATTCAGAACTGAACATCACTGGAATCATCTGCTGCAAATACATTGGAATGAAATTTTCCGCTTTTCCATGAAGATTGGAGAGGTATTGAGGATTTTAGCTGCAAATTGTGAGGAGAGATATGTTAGTCTATCAAGATTACTGATCATATGTTCAACATCAGAAGTGCTTGGTGGGGATCTTCAGAATAGAGACTCTTGGGCCAGAACTTGAAGGTCCCAGGTTGGCATGCTTGATGGTCCCCAGGAAGGTCTGAATTTGTAAACGTGGTTTATAAGTCACCTCTGCAGAGGACAAGCTGTGGTGGGAAAGAGGCTGATGAAGAATTTGTCAGGGACTCATAACAGGTCAATTCTATAACGCTCATTTGCATTCTATGGTGGAAGAAGAACCCATGGGGGATGGAAAGCTGGCTTTAAAAATTATTTTATGTATTAGTGCTCTATCTGCATGTACATCTTTACTCCAGAAGAGGGCATCAGATCCCACTATAGATGGTTGCGTGCCTTCATGTGATTACTGGGACTTGAACTCAGTCCCTCTGGAAGAGCAGTCAGTGCTTTTAACCACTGAGTCATCTCACCAGTCCTGAATGATGGATTTTAGATTTTTTTTATTCTCAGGGGAAATATGTAGGTAGAGATAAAGGGGCACATCCCATAGAGCCCTCTGGGTTGGTGATACAGGGGTAGGTGGGTGTGACCCAGAAATAAATGAGTGCTGTGCAGGAAAGCATGGTCAGGTTAATTGGGTGGAGAGTCAAGGAAAGCAGGGCTTTAGCACACTGAACAGGGGCAGCAGTCTGGTGCTGAGTGTGGGCTGAGCTATGCAGGGCTGAGACTCAGGAGCCTGTGGGGTATGAAATGAAACCAACTCATGTCTTCTGATCTCCAATCTACTATTTACAGCAGGTCAGAGGGAGGGTGGGAGGCATAGAAAGCCATGTTATTGTATTTGGGTGCAGAGCTACTATATCTGACAGGGATATTTATACATCTAAGCAAGAGAAATGAGAAGTTTCTCTCTGAAGTTGTCAGAGAGCATGCAGATGTGAATTGAGAGGCCTTCCTAGGCTAGGTCCACTTTCAAGATCTCCACTGCACACATGACTAATGTTTTCTCCCAGGAACTGGGCACTTTCTTTATGCATTAATTAGTAGAGTCATAGCCAAATAATTCCTTCTATAGTGTACACCATATATCCCAAGGATGACTCAGTTACTCAAGTAGAAAAATAATCTGCCTCCAATCTCCAGCCTGATGGAGTTGTAGAGAGTCTAGATGGCTTCTCAAAGGTTGGCACCCAGGGCACACAGTGATCTTTGTGGTAACTCATCCACCCCTTGAAAGGATGAGGGTTTATGGCAACTCCAGAGTGGATGATTTGGTTTTGGAGAAGGCCATGGTTCACAACAATACCAGCATCTGGCAGCAGAAACCTGGACATTGTCTCCATGCCCTCTCAACACACTGATCTCAAAGAGAAAGTCCTGTTACAAAATGCTGGAGACTCTTCCCAGGAGAGGCCATGGTCCTGACTGTTCCCATTGTAGACCCTAAAATCCAGATGCCTGGTCTTGGAAACACATAGACTTGAGGTGAAGAGCCACTCTGGTTCCCAAACTTAGAATAACTCCAGCTCTGCCCTACACTGACCCTCCATGGGAAGACACTACATGTCCAAGAGAAGAGGAGATAATATCTAAGGGAAAGAGTGCAATGGAATGTGGCCACATTTGTGTTTATTCATGTTCCTATATTGAAGTGAATCCTGGAAACTATCAAGTGGTACCCATGTTTCCAGGAAGCAGACTATTTATTCAAGGTGGTCAGACTTCCCTACATGACACCACTGCAGTCATGCATTATTTAAAGAGATCTGTTCTGAGAGATGGGTCAAAAGGGGAGTTGGTGGTTTTGGAATACCTCTAAAATCTAGGTGGCATAGGTCATTCCCACTCTGTGGTCTCTTGGTGCTGTGAACAGACATGGAAAACACAAATTGCATGAGTCACTTCAGACATAAGAGTACATTGTTTTATAGTGGTAATTTCCAAATCTGTAGACATGGCACACTGTGAAAGAGTGATACTCATCTTTATGTCCACAGATAGGTATAGGTCCCATCCACACCAAAGAAGCTTCTTTTTGCACCAGTCATAGGTCATTAGAGAAAGCCACAACTGGTTAAAATGCAGAGAAAATCTTACTGCTGGGTGCCAAGCCCCAACTGATACATCTACAAGACAACTCCTAGACCTGATGCTCAGGGAACATTTTGTTAGAGGGAAATGGAAATACTATAGGACAGAGAACCAGGAAGGGACACCTGTAGAATGATGGTGTCTTCTACATATGTCAGGGAAGCTATACACAGGAATTCTCAGCAATATAGCTGCCTAAACAAGAACTAAAAATGACAGCTTCAACTGACATGCCAATGTGGATGGAAGAAATCTTACAAGGCTTTACTTGTAGAAGAGCTACTGACAGCAGACTGATCGTTACTGAAAGAAAGTGAACCAACCTTCTTTGGGACAAGATCCTTGATGAGTTATTGAGTTCCAAGAAGTCATACGAAACACATATCAACTACATTCAATTACATCAGCAGAACACACACACACACACACATACACACATATATGTATACACACATATATATGTACACACACACATATATGCTATGGATTTGAGAATAAGTGGGAGGAACATGGGAGGAGTTAGAGGGAATAAAGGGGGCAGAATAATGTCATGTAATATTCATATAGAAAAAAAGCTGTAAACCACATAATATAGTAGCTGTGTAGGCATCTATCACCCTTACCTAGTCTACACTGTAAATGTATGTGCTACATTACCACTCTCATGCATCCAGGATTAAACTGAGGAAATATGAAGGCACCTCCACAGCCTTGCCTCACTTACCTTAGGTAGTCCATCTACTAATGTGCTGAACAAGCAGAGCTGGGGGCAGCCTTCCTCAGAGGCAGTAGTTTGTAAGTTAGTGGAAGTGCCACAGGTACCTTCAAAAACATGCATGATTGTGGATGGGGCTACCTTGTCAATTTGGCTGTGATGAGAGTTTAGACATGAACAAAATGAAGTGTCTATCCTGAGGCAGGCAGGGACAGCTGAGGCAATACTTAGGATAGAAATGTGGTGACTACATGAATTTTTAGACCACACCACCCTGCAGTCTTGGTCTTCTGTTATGATGCCCATTTCTGGCCTCCCCCCACAGCCACAGAACTGCCCTCGCTGCCCCTCCTCCCCCAAGTAAGCAAGCTGAAACAGACCTGCCAAGTCAGAGAAAACTGTCTTGTGTCTCACATTGGACAATTAGGAAAAATGACATTTTTTTTATAAGAGCTGTCTTGAGAATATATTATAGTCATATAGATCCCCGAGAGCCAGCCTTTTTCAGCCTTTCTCTTTTCTTCACTCTGAGGCCTCCATTCTCTCCAAACTGTCTTGAAGAATAGACTGAGCTCTGTTGGAGAAAATCAGCAAGACAGCACATGAATCAACTTACAGACTATTTGATCTTTTGCAGAGGATATCATGCTGGCTTCTGAGTAGCAGCAACCCCATGGAGCCCCCAAGCTGAAAGAGAGAAGGCTATCATCTCTGTCCAGAGTTCTGAATATTCATTTCATTAGCTCCCTACTTAGATTGGTTTTCAATCCACAGACTTCATTCAGTGACCAATCAGCCTCCCAGGATCTTCCTTCAGGTATCAGGATCCCAATAGTCTACCTTCCCATGCTAACCCTGCCAACATCACTGACAGCCCTTATTGCTCTTTCCCAGTGTTCTGTCCAGAACACAGTTCTGGACTCCATCCAAAGCTCTCTGTGCTGCTTCAGCAACATTGGCTGCTTCTGTGGACTGGTTATATCAAAATTTTTCCCTGCAGTTCTGAATCAGCACCCTCACCCATTCAAATGTACTCTTGGGCATCTTGACATCTTCAAAAATATTCCTCCTATATCCAAACACAGCTGTCCTGTGTGTCATTCATTTTTCCCACGAATCTCTCCTACTGGGTATCTGTTTCCAAGTGAAAGTTTCCTAGCATGAGCTTAGTTTCTGCTCAACAATTAGCTCATCCTGTTTTGGCTGTCATCTGCTGAGCCCAGGAAGTCACCCTTCTGCTGGATGAGCAGCACCAGGAGAGAGAGGGTAGGGTATCATGCATCATTGCCAACCACTCCCAGTGCTATGCACAGAAAAGAAGACAGTTAATGGGCAGTGTGCACAGGATGCAGAGGAGAGTCCCTCCTGACTGTCCAGAGCAGTCAGGCTTTGCTCACCAAGACCTCTGTTACCTGATCACTTTAGCAGCCCAGGCTTCTTCTAGTCCCCTTAGGGCAGCATCATAGTTCCCTCTAGCATGGAAGTATTTGTCTGAGTGTTTCCAGTTGGCCTCCTTCATGTCAGAGTAAGCCCACCACATGTCTCTAGTCCCTGGAGAGTTAGAAGAATGATGAGGAAGAATGTATTTAGGCAAAAGAGAGGGTTAAAACTTCCGTCCAACTCATCCCAATGACTTCAGCCTTTCACAAACAGCAGAAATATTGCTGGCTTGAAAAGAATAGTTCTTACTTTCCCATGCCTTGCAAGGAGAAGTACTTTTGGAGTGAGTTTTATTCTGAGGGATTCCTGTCTTTACTCTGTTGCTGTTGGCCTTTGGCTGCTCCAAAAACATACAGAGCAGAGATGCTCTCTACGGGATGTTTCATCGAGTGATGATGAAACTCTGTCTGAAATGGCCCAGGGAAACTTCTGTCTATGGAGTGAGTCCTTTTCCTTTCCTCCGCTCCCCTCTCTTCTTCTTCCATTTCTTCCCTTTCTCTCATGTTCTCTTCCTTTATAGAGAACATGCATCTCTATATAACCCTGGACAGCATGAAACTCACAATCCTTCTGCCTCAGCCTCCCAAGTGCTACAATCACTACTGCAGCCACAGCTCTTTCCTAGCACAGGCAGTGGGAGAAACTGCTCTCCAGGCAGAGTGGGTACAGTTCTGCTCTGACCCCACAGAATGTCCAGGATCTATTGCAACCTGAGCAGATCTCGGCTCTCCATCAGTGGAGACAACAGTGAGTTCTCTGATACAGACAGAAACAAGCTGGATGATAAGAGACTCTAGATGGCAAAGGGCATACTAAGTTTGAAATGTCTACATCCTCTCCAAGAACAGGAAAGAGTAATAACCACCTTGGTAGTTATGCAAAAAAACTGAGAAAATGCACGTGGGATGTTCATGGAAGATGCTCAATTTATTATCATCGCATTTCTCTGTTTCTCAGGAATGTGCCACTACAGCAAAAGGATGTAAACTAAGGACAGCTGTGGTGAGCTGTGCACTGAAGGACAGATCCAGCTAACATTAAATGGAAAATGTCTTCAAAAGTGACAAGTTAGGAGAAAAGGGAAAGCCCAACATCTAGGTTCATTTAATTTTTATTGTGCTGTGGCTGGCAGGATGTATTTACCTTGGTGACAGTTTCTTGTCCATGTCTCAGCCCCAGAACATCTCTACTCCAGGTAAGCAAGTCACTGTCTTCTGAGGGTGGCAGAGGATCTGGAGCGTCCTTCACAGACAGCTACCTTCCCCAACCCATGACCTGCTACTTCTCAGGTCAACAGTGAGTGTGTGCTCATGAAGTCCTCCCTCTGTCTTGGGAGCTGTGTTGTGGATTATGAGGAGCGGCCCAACCTGTGTTCTTCTTCTGGAGGTTTTTGTTGTTGTTAGATAGCTTATTATGCATTGAGCCTCAGTTTCCTTAAAAGATACACATGGCACTATACCACAATATTAATTTAAAACCTAATTCATTTCCATACATATTGGAAAATGTCTTTTCATTATGTGAAAAGTTCAGTTAGCCTTGGCTGCTGTCACTGGGGACTGCACTGGTTCTCCTGTGCCTGGCCTGTACTTCAATTCACAGTCAACAGACATAGATGTGAGCTGCCACAAGGGGGCAGCAGATACCCTCTTCTGTTGGTGAATCTACAACTTTGAAATACAGATTCTACATTCCTGTGGGAAAGCTGCTGTACAAACATTATGTGATCTCAGGCTTGAGATCCTCACAGAAAAAGGTAAACACTGACCAGAAGAGTTCAGAACTACATCGGAAGAGCAACGCTGCTTGTCTATTCATGGAGACTTCACAAGCACATTATCCCTTATGTGGTCCCTGCTTTGGTAAATATTGTAACTCACAAATATAACCTGTCCCCATTTCTTTGCTCTTACCTTGACCAGCCTCTTTAATGAACTCTAACCATCTTCGTCAACTCCCAGGACGTAGAAGCAAAAAATGATGGCAATGGATGGCTTCATCCTGCTGTAGGGCCAGGAAAACACAAGGATGGTTATGCCATTTCTTGGAGCTGCAGATGCTTCTGTAATGTTGAGCTGTCCTTGCATGCCAATAACCAATCCCACTGGATTTCATGCATAAACCCACACACTTGTAGAGATCGATGATATAAGTGGATTCCAGAAAGCTATCTAGCTCCCCATTTCCACATGTTTCATTAAACTCCCAGTGTCTCAGAGTTTGCAAATGGACCACTAGTATAAAGCACATCACATTCCAATTTTGCCAGTCAAAACTTAACTGTATAGGAAGTTTCCAGAGAGGCCTGTAGGGGCTTTATAACCAATCGTAGACCTCTGCAGTCCATCTGTAGAGAGCTGACTCCACTCTCCCCTGTATTCACACAGAAGCATACAACAGATCTCCATGATAACAGTACCACCTCCAGTGAATTCTAATCCATCTGGTAGATTCAGGCAAGAGACAGAGCAGGGAAACACAAGCGAATGCTGGCAGGGAAAAGACTCGGCAAATGTTGGGAAGTTTGACAGCTCACCCTGGCTGTCGGTTCCTGCTGAGACCCCTGGTGAGTGGCTTGTATCACTTGTCCAGGAGATGTGGCTGGGCTGTCTATATATACTGTCACTCGGCTAGTGGAGCAAAACCCCTGGGTCATCTTGCATAATCCAACTTGGCCATAATTTATCTTTCAGAACATAAAGATTTCTCTTCACACAGGTCTGCTTTTCCCAGACTGCACAAATCTGGCCATTTTCAGGAATGTGGCAAGTTAGGATTTTCAGAGTCTTCCTCGTCCTGACTGGGAATAATCACAATGAATACTTTCCATCCAATCATGTAGGGATTTCTAAGGGAGGGACGTTAATAATGGAAAAATAAATCTGAATATGGACTGAATCATGGAGGTGCGTGGCAAATCCACAGCTGAACTAATGTCCTTTCAAAGCATAGTTCAGAATTAAGCTGGGCCTAGGAAACAGGAGAAAGGAAGACAGAAACTGACCTTTAGCATCCACATAGGTAAACTCAACACTGAGGACAAATGTCTCCAGACTCAAGTGTATTTATTCATGAGCAGTAACTATGGAAGATAAGAGAACAGATTATGTTCAAATAGTGTGATAAACCATATTACAGGAATTTGTTTCAAAGTCATGAAGAAATAACACACTGTAAGCATGCATGAGGAAGGCCACTGGCTGGGAAATTATGCTAACAGTGGGTTCAGGCAGAAAGTGGCAGAGCGCAACACAGGAATGCTGGGAGGTTGCACCAGGAAACAGCTATTGGAGCTAGAAAAGCAACACTAGGTTTTGCTACATGCAATTTACCTTGTAAAGAAAATCCATTCAGGCAATCAGGGGACTACAATTCATTCTCTATCCCCACCCCTTTATTCAACCCCTTTATTAAATATGCTGACTTCCCTAGAGAAGGAAGGGGCATAGATAGCAACAAGATGGTGGATATGATGAGGACATCACAATTGTTCCTCTGTTCTAAGGGACCCTGGGCTGGAAGCCTGAGGACAGTCCTAAGGTCAAAAGACCCCACCCAGAAAGAAATGGCTCAGGGTTTTTTGTTTGTTTGTTTGTTTGTTTTTTGCCTGAAATTGTTTGTTACTAGAAGAGAAATGTTAATATTTCAATGGAGAAACAAGCTGGTGTAGACAAACTGTAAGCTGGAAGACGGTGACTAATAGCCAGGAAGAAGGAATAACAGCCAAGAGAATGGAAGTGAAGAGCTTTGTTGGACTACAAACCAGGGGGCGGTATGGCAGTGTGGAGGATGTGGGTAAAAGTGATGCAGGATGAAGCAGGTCAGGCCAGGGTGGGTGTAGAGAGCTGCGTGTAGCCGCACCCTAAAGATGGCGCTGGCTTCCACCCTCTGCCTTCCTGATGGCAAGCACTCTTTGTGGTAAACAGCTCCTTATTTGGCTATGGCTGGATTCGTGTGCTGCTGGCATATGCGTGGACCTGTGGACAGTGCCCACATGGCTGTCTGGGGTTGGTAGCCCAGACCTACTTAGGGGCTGGGAGAGGCTTGCCCCGGGGAGAGACATCACTACTAACAAGGTCCTGAATAAACTGTTTAAAGAAGAGCCCCATTGTTTCGTCATCCTTGCTGGTCGAGGCGGGCGTGACAAGTGGTGGCTCGTACAGGGAAACAAACATACGGGAACATTCCCATATTCCCATGTCTCTCCGTGGGGCTCAGAACTTTCCGCAGTCAGGGGGTATACCGGAACTTCCTCAGGTAAATTGAGGATCCGTGACAAAAGCGGGTTTTTTTTTTTTTTTTTTTTTTTTTTTTTTTGCGCTCACCTATAAACAAAGGGGGAGCAGGACAGTAGAGCTGCGACCAAATCGGACGGGTAATTAGAATAACAAAACAAGCAAGTGAAACCGGAGGGATGGGGCTGTTCCATAAAGGCTCTGAGAAACCTCCGAGAAACTTCTCAAATTGAGGAAGAAAGGATATACTAACATGGGCGCTTCCTCCTCGCACCCAATTTTTCTGGCTCTTAATGAGCTGCTTCTCTCTAAGAAATTGAAAATTAAAAAAAAAAAAGCACTCTAGCACGGTTTCTGGAAGAGTGTGATGTAGTTGCTCCTTGGTTTCACCAAGATAATGGGACTTTTGGATACTGGAGCAGATCTCTGTATCATAGCTAGCAAAGATTGGCCTTGAGGTTGGCCTATACAGGCTTCCTCACAAACATTGCAGGGATTGGGTTATGCCAGTGTTCCTAATATTAGTGCAAATTTGTTGAATTGGCAAGATTCAGAAGGTCACTCTGGCATTATGCAACCCTATGTTCTTGAACTTCCAGTGTCCCTCTGGGGGAGGGATCTTATGAAATCCATGGGCTTTCAGTTGAGTAATGAGTATTCCAAAGAATCTAAAAATATTATGAAAAACATGGGGTGTCATCCTGATTTTGGCTTGGGAAAATTTTTACAAGGCAGAAAGGAGCCAATACAAGCAGTACCTAGGAAACCCAAACAAGGGTTGGGTTTTTCCTAGGGGCCACTGAGGAGGGCATTCCCATATCCTGGATAACAGAGGAGCCAGTGTGGGTTCCTCAGTGGCCAATCTCCTCTGAGAAATTACATGCTGCATATCAATTAGTGAAAGAGCAATTGGAGGAAGGGCACATTAAACCCTCCCTTTCTCCCTGGAATACACCCATATTTGTCATCAAGAAGAAATCAGGAAAATGGAGATTGTTACATGATCTTAGAGCTATAAATGAGCAAATGAGAATTATGGGACCCGTACAGCGTGGTCTTCCATTGCTGTCAGTCTTGCCTGAAAATTGGCATATTATTGTGGTAGATATTAAGGACTGCTTCTTTTCCATTCTGCTGAATAGCAGACAGTGAGAGATTCGCTTTCACTTTACTGTCCGCTAATCATGAGGAACCTGATAAAAGATATCAATGGGTGGTATTGCCACAAGGCATGGCCAACAGTCCTACTATGTGTCAATTGTTGGTAGCTACTGCTTTAGAACCCTTGAGAGCATGTTTTCCTGGCTTGAGATGCCTCCATTATATGGATGATATACTGTTAGCAGCTAAAGAGGAGAGCATTCTTCAAGAAGCATATAGCTCACTTGTAGAACTGCTAAAGCAAAAGGGACTCTGTATCGCCCCTGAGAAGGTGCAACAGAGCAAAGTTGTCAATTATCTTGGCTCTAAAATAACTAATCATCATATCATGCCACAAAAGGTAGAGTTAAGGAAGGATCATCTTTGCACACTGAATGATTTTCAGAAATTATTAGGAGATATAAATTGGATAAGAGGAAGTTTAGGAATGGCCAATTATGAATTAAAACCATTATATGATATTCTAATTGGAGATGCAGCCTTGGATTCACCGAGGCAACTAACCAATGAAGCCCGTGAAGCCTTAACAAAATTAGAGGATAGGCTACAAAGGGCTTTTCTTCAAAGAGTGCAAAATAATGATGATATTACCCTGTGCATTCTGCCTACCCAGTTGCAACCTACGGGGACTTTATGGCAAAAAGGACCCTTGTTATGGATTTATACTAAAATCTCACCTGCAAAATCAATTGAGTATTATCCTACTGCTGTAGCATTACTTGCGCAACAGAGTATTCAGCAATGTTTACAATATTTTGGAACATCACCCCAAACGCTAGTTGTTCCTTATGATTCTACTCAAGTCAAGGTATTATGTGCTGCCATAGATGATTGGGCAATACTGCGTTGTACCTATCCAGGACACATAGATTGCCATTATCCTAAACATCCACTATTAACTTTCTTTAAAAAACATCCTGTAGTTTTCCCTAAGGTAACTGCTTCCCAGACCATTCCAGGAGCAAGTGTTATATTTACAGATGGGTCTAAGACAGGCTGTGGTGCTTATATGGTGGATTCTACTGGACTTGTAAAGCATCAATTCTTGCCAGCTGCACCCCAACAGGTGGACCTTTCAATAGTTCTTGAAGTTTTCAAGGCTTGTCCATTTGCATTTAATTTAGTGTCAGATTCTAGTTATATTGTTAATGCCTTGAAAAGCCTTGAATGTGCAGGGCCCATCAAATCTTCTAGCCCTGTTAGCTCATTGTTTGGCCAATTACAGAAACTGATCTGGCAACGTAAGAATCCCTTTTTCATGCAACACATCCACGCACATACCAGTCTGCCAGGTCCATTGGCTAAAGGCAATGATATAGTGGACCAGTGTACTAGACAGGAATGGATTTTTGTGGCTTCTGCCATACAACGAGCACATGCTTTCCACAAAGAATTTCATGTTAATGCAAGGACATTACAACAAAAGTTTTCTATCTTACATGTGGATGCACGAAAGGTGGTACTAGATTGTCCCCAGTGTGTCATTTTTCATCATCCTTCTAGATTAGGAGTTAACCCTCAGGGTCTGCTCCCCCTAAAAATATGGCAAATGGATGTTACACACATCTCTGAATTTGGACGTGTCAAATATGTACATGTATCTGTTGATACCATCTCTCTCAACAACAAC